>NW_024423675.1:69163587-69208724 GCF_017311325.1 Ursus maritimus
GCCCCCCCCCCCCCCCGTCCCGCCGTCCCGCAGGTGCAGTGTCACAGCTACACCGGATACTGCTGGTGCGTCACGCCCAACGGGAGGCCCGTCAGCGGCACGGCCGTGGCCCACAAGACACCCAGGTGCCCGGGTAGGTCCGCGACTGTGCGGCTGAGCCTTCTCCTGACCGCTGTCCCCTGTCATTCTGGTCCCCCACCCGTGTCTGCTCACAATTCCAAAGAAATCCAGCATAGGTCGTTGTGAGAATTCACAGGAACTGGGTTTCTGTCGCGGGACAAAGCCTAAAATATGGTGAAAACTGTTTCTAAGACAGTTTTCCCAGTGGAAGATCTGGTCCGAACTCTGATAGGTTCTTTGATTCAGACTCTGAGTTTTTTAGGAATGACCACAAGGACTGTAGTCAGCAGTGGAAACGACCACATATTTTCTTTGGCAAAAAAAAAAGAAAGAGAAAGAAAAGTCTGGTTTTATATGTATATGTTTGCAAAGAAAAAGGGGATCATTCTCTGTAACTCCACGCCAGATGGTTTATTTGTGTTATTTTATTACTCCAGAGGGGCTGATACACTGAAGGCATTAATACTGGCAGTATAACCTATGAGATAGTCCATTTTCCTTTGATATTTTACCAAAAATAATTCTGGTCATGTTTACTGGAGAATGTTTTACAGCTTGACGGGATTAATGGGCCGGGGGGCTATGAGACCGTCTATGAAGGGATGCGTGACTCTGCATCTAGGTCCCTGGATTAGACTTTGGTAAAACAGTCGGGACGGCCATGGAGATAATAAAGCACAAAGCATGTTCCTGATTTTTCACGTAAAATATTGAAACATTTGCATTTAGGATTTGCTTTTAGACTTAAGTTTTTTGAAGGTCAGACATCTTATAATTAGGAATTTGGTTCATGATTCAGACATTTACACCGGGAGCCAAGGCACAGGCCAGGACTCATAACTGCTCACCATGATGACATCTGTAATTAACAGTAACGTGAAACCTAATATTTCCAGTGACTGGTCAGCACTTAAAAACCACAGGGTGTGCATAATGTGAAATTAAAATATATTTATTTTAAAAAACTCTTTGGTTATCCAAAAGCTAAAAATTGCTGACAAATATTTTTAGTGAGCTAACATTTGCACCTAATAATTCTTTTTCGAAGTCATGGAGTAAATGAAAGAGAAAAATGAACACACGAGTTTGCCTCTCTGTGCGTCCCTCACGCTGGGAGATACTGTCATATGCGTATTTTATTTCAGGCGTGTGGCAGCACTGGGCACCGAGCCTTATTTTACAAAGGAGAAAGCCAGGGGGATGCCTGTTTCTGTGATTTTAGTGATACTGTTAGAAAATTAAGTTGTGTCTGACAGATCTTTATTAAAAAGCCATGTACAAAACTGGCTGACTTTCTTATATTCTCCAAATAGTACTTTGTTTTTGGAATCAAACCCCTGTACTGTCCACTTACGCATTTTTTTTCAAGCAGGTACCAGGAATTATAATTTGACTATATAGAAATGCTCCATTTTCACAGTGGTTGAGTGGACTTTTTTTTGTCCATGTGATGGATTATGGAAAACAGTCTGCTTGAAAGTCTGGTATTTCTTGTATGGAGACTGTGGGCAAGGCTCCGTGGATCAGGTCAGACTTGCAGTGAGGTCGGGGGCTCTGCTCTCAGCCTCACTGTCTGCAAGTGAGCGTCCCTTTCCCTTCCGGGCTGCAGTTTGGGGCTGGGTCACCTCACACCTGCTGTGCTACTGATGTGCTCTGTAGCTTCCAGGGCGCCGTGGAAAAGGTCTGCCAACCCCCCGTGGTAGTCACGCTCTTGTTCTGCATGAAGAGCAGGTGTCGTGCTCAGAAGCTCTGCAGGGTTTTGGGAATTGTTGAGAAAGTCTGAGGCCAGGGAGAGTCTCAGGACGATTGTGCTCATACACGCATGCACGATGCACCCACAAACTCACAGTGCTCAGTCACACACACACATGCAGTCTCACACAACTCACAGACACATAGTCTCACACACACACACTCACACAGTCTCACACACAGTCATACAGTGTCACACACACAGTCTCACACACACACAGTTTCACGCACATTCACACACACAGTCACACATACACAGTCTCACACACACAGTCTCACACACAGTCTCTCACACACAGTCTCACACACACGTGCAGTCTCACAAAACTCACAGACACATAGTCTCACACACACACAGTCTCACACACACACAGTCTTACACATACAGTCACACACAGTCACACATATAGTCTCACACACAGTGTCACACACACTCACACAGTCATAGTGTCACACACACAGTCTCACACACAGTCACACACACAGTTTCACACACATTCACACACACAGTCACACATACACAGTCTCACACATAGTGTCACACACACTCACATAGTCTCTCACACACAGTCTCACACACACATGCAGTCTCACACAACTCACAGACACAGTCTCACACACACAGTCTCACACACAGTCTTACACATACACAGTCACACACAGTCACACAGTGTCACACACAGTCACACAGTGTCACACACAGTCTCACACACAGTCATACACAGTGACACACACACAGTCTCTCACACACTCATACACACAGTTTCACACACAGTCACACACACAGTCACACACAGTGTCACACACACTCACATAGTCACACACACAGTCTCTCACACAGTCTCTCACACACAGGCACACACAGTCACACACAGTCTCACACACACTCATACACAGAGTTTCACACGCACAGTCACACATACACAGTCTCGCACATACACAACACAGTCACACAGTCTCACACACACACACAGTTTCACACACACAATCACACAGTTTCACACACACACAGCCTCACACAGTCTCACATACATGCGTGGACACCTTATAAAAAACTTTTGCATAACGTACTTTAATTTCTTCCCAGACGTGGACAGAGCCTCACAAATGACACAGCAAGGCAGGGCGATAGGGCTTGGCTCTGCATGGCACTGTGATGCTGACGTGCAACACAGAGGATCACATTTCCCATCTGCAACACGCCAGGGACTCGTTCTCTAGGTACATCCTCATCTCTTCACTGGTAAATTATCACGTGCGTCTCATGGCTGGTGCACGTTATCCACTCACTCTGAACGATGAGAGTGGTTTTCATCTGGTTTATTAAAATTGGGTAAGCCTCGGTGTTCAACAATTATCTTTAGTCCTGGAGTTCACAGCAAGCTTACCCTATAAATACACGCTATAAAAAACGTGACAAGAGATTTAAAATGTAGCCATAAACAGTAGCCATCACTTAGAACTTGTATGTGTTTACTATGAACACGTGCAGACGCACCGTGAGGCAAGCCACAGAGGAGGGAAGCAGACATCCACGTGTTAGTGAGGTGTCAGCACAACGGAGGAGGGCTCCTGCCCCCAAATCCTCCAGCTTCTCGCTTCTCCCAGATGGCCCTTTAAAAAGGGGACCATTCCTCTATTCCATAATTATGTATTCTTAAGCCATTAATACAAATTACCCAAATTCCTATTAATTGATAAGGAGAATGAGATGAGACACTCTCGCAGAAAAATGGTCAAAGTCTTGAACCGACAGCATTTTATAAAGGCGGAAATTCTAATGACCTGTGAACACAGGTGAAGGTGTGGGCTCATTAGGATCAGGGAAACTCAGTGAGGGTCCCTCCATGCCCACTGGATTAGCAGCAAAGACAAAGTGATCTGTGATGTGCTGGTGAGGACATGGAAGCACAGACCCTCGCCCAGTGCTAGTGCACGGGTGTAGAGTCCGCTTGCCTTCCGACCGTGGGTGACAGGATGCTACATGGCTCCGGAGACGTGCACTCAGTTTGCAGCAGGAGACAAGCACTGAGCGTCCAGAGATGCATTTGTGATAACAACCAGACCTGGGAAGCCTATGGATGTCCACAGTGTCCGAGTGGATGGATCACGTGGTGTGTGCGGTTTGTGTGGACCCACAGCTCCCACGTGGTCCTGAGCGGAAGCACACAGCACGAAACACACAAGTCCATTTAAAATGCAAAAACAGACAAAACTCAGCTCCCGCACTTAGAGAAACTTCTTTGGGTAGAGAGCCACGAAGGCAATGAGCAAGGGGTCATGGTAGGATCAGGACAGTGGTTCCAGGTGGGGAGGGAGGATTTTGACTGGAAAGGGGGTGGGACATGGCGACTCCTTCTGCCCTGGAAGCTTCTTCTCTGGATTTGACAATAGTTTATCAGGCTGTGCATGTGTGTCTACGGTACGAGAGCAGAAGTCCACAGATCTAAAGAGATTTAAAAAGTTAAAAATGTAAATGTCATCGGAGGAAGTAGCACACTGACGTAAATCCTTCCTAAACTTACGCATCATCCTGAGGGTTTTGATGGAGGGAAAGGGGCGGATAAGAAAGGACACACCTGTGGCTGGAAGGGAGGGATGGGCTGGAAGAGGCGTAAGCGAGGATTTGGGGGCGACTGGCATTAACGTCTGCCGTCCGCGATGTTCTGGAGGAGCGGAGGCGGTGCCCTGCTGTCCCGTGTCAGTGCCGCTGCTGCCGCTGGTGCTCGAGGGGACCCGCCAGGGGTTGGGCATCACGGTGGCCTGGATAGGAAGTGGTATTACCTTCTAGTTTATAGGTGGGGACTCTACCAAGGCCTCTGTGCTTGCAAGTGACAGAGCTAGGATTTAAAACTCTATCTTTCCATCTCCATAGCCCACATTTTCTGCCAAATCCAATAATGTAAATTCATGGGCCGTGAACTCCTTACTTAGCATATGTGTAAGCCCAGGTGTGAGATCCACAAGCACGTGGGGGCTTTGTCCAGGCCCCAGCAAGGTACTCAGAGGACAGGAAACTCTGTGCTCCCCCCACCCAGCACCTCCGCTCCTCAGTGCTTCTGAAAACCCGCCATCAGCTTTCATCGGTGCTCATCAAGGACGGTCCCTTGGCGTGAGTGCTCTGCTCAGATTGGCACAGCGAGGGAGTCATCTGCCTTGTCCTTCGAGCCATGGCCGTGGAATGCGTGGCGCTCGGGCGGGGAGAGGCAGAGGTCCCCGTGGAGGGGCAAGTTTGGCGGTGGCAGGTCCTGCCCTCCCACCCCTGTTGACACGTGCTTCCTGACCCCTCACGAGTCGTGAGATCCTGCTTTAGTAAATCATAGTGTAGGTGACCCATCCATCCAGTGGCTCACGGGAAACATCCAACGTACTTTCTCCTGAGGAACCTGCTCGCTGTTCGTTGTTAATTCATTTATTTCCTGTTGAGTGTCTGCTGGGCAAGGCACTCACGGTCTGTGGAGGGCCCTGCGGATACATGTGTCACCACAGGCTGGGAGAGGTCGGGGGAGCCGCAGGCACACGACAGGAAGTCTTGCTGCCTGAGGACGTGGACAGGCGAGGACAGCTCTGGAAAAGCAGGACACGTTGGCCTGGTGTCAAAAGGGGGCAGAGCCGTCATTCCCACAATTCGTTCTTGAAAGTGCCGCTCCTTCTTCCCTCCTGGCTGTGCTGGCTCCTGAGCCGGGCCTGGAAGGGGAAGGATGGCAGGAGCTTTCTCCCACCTGCGGGACAGCGCGCATGTCCGTGGCAAACAGCACATTGCCTTGAAGAGTTTAGTCCCAAAAAGCTGCTCTTTGAGCTGCCTCCAAATGCACTCCAGGCTTTGCCCTGCCCGAAAGCAGCTGTTTCTTGCTCATGGCTTGGAGATTTATATGCTCAGCAAGCCCCGCTGACTTAGAGCCCTGGCTCTGCAGATGGCTTTCCGCTCAGGGTCTTCGCCTGCACGGGAGATGCCCAGGGGATGAAGGAAATGACAGGGAGCCCAGTGAGCATTTCCCCCGTCCCCTGGGCTGGGGCGGGGCCAGGTCGACATGCCTCCATCTGTACGCGGCTGATTTATATTTATTCTGTAAGGGTTTTTCCTTTTTCTTTTCTTCTTCCTTCTAAAGATTTGAAGACTAACATTGCTGGGGGCGGAGAAGACCTCAGAAACAAAGGACTTTTCTCCAAGGGAGGATTTTTGTAGCTTGCCTATTCGCTAGTATTTGGAAATAGCTTCAGGGTTTTTAATCTCATCTCCCTTCTGTAACTGTGCACCGTGGCCAAGAGCTTCTTCCTGGCAAGAGTACAAAGCAGTGTGAGACACTGTAAGCTGAACCTACATGCAAGAGCTCTTCATGTTACAATATCCCAAGAATCTTCGTATGTAGCTCAGCTTGAGGTATGTGTTTGAAGTCAGCTACAGACTTGGGGGTACAGAGCAGAGGCGGGGAGACATCCCGCACCCACGACTGAGGCCTGAGAGCCGCCCACCCCACCCCCTTCTTAAACCAGGGTCGGTTATGGGGAGAGTCGTCCCGAGCAGGACCTGACATCCCCACTCCCCAGGTTCCAGCGCCTTCTCGTGGCGCAGGACAGAAAGCCAGCTCTCCGGCCCTGCTCAGTTCCTGGCAAGTTTTATAGCATCCAGCGTCATCTCTCCTTTGGGGTCACTTATCGGAGGATTTGCATTTCCGCAGACAGGAGCGAGCAAGTCTGCGACTCTTACTGAGCAACTTCTCCGTCTGGGTTTGGGGAGGTCCAGGCGTGAATGACAGAGGACTTGGGGTTAGATGGGATCACCTCTCAAGGCATCGTCTACAGGAGTTTAACTACGATCCTTGCGTTTGCCCACGACGGGGGCACTTCTCGCTTCTACGCATATCCTAGTCATTTCTGAAAGTGTCCACTTGGTCGAGAGAACTAACTGTTTTTTCATTTTTCACCAATGAATTTCCCTGGCGCTAAGTGAAGCCACCTGCACAGCTGAGGAATTTGAAAGAAACGTCCAGAAGAACTGAATTTCCAAATATTGAAATCAACAACACAGCCACAGCTGGCTTCTCCAGTCTCTGGAGCATTTCTTTGTACGAACTATTGAAATGCAAATTCAGAGTTACTTTGTGTGAACTGGAAAGGTTACCGATCAGAAGGAGACCTTTTTCCTCTCAAAATGGCTTTTATTTAGGCTTAACAATTCTCTTCCTGGAAAATTATAGTAAAGTAAAATATTTCAGTGCATCCTGGCAAGGGAATAAAAACAGAGAGCTTTAGCAAGAGTGGAAGGTGCACTGAGGACGGAGCCTGTGGGTCATGGGGTGAGAACCAGAGTGTGTTGCTGTGGCTGCATGCAGGTGTCACTCACCGGGGTTTGCTCTAGAGAAAAGTACAAATTGTCAGGGACGACTGTGACAATTTTTGAAGTCTTGAGGAAATTCATTTACATCCCTAATGAGGTAAAATAGTAATCTGATACAGCCAACACAGGGTATGTAAAATTTCTAATAAAATTTCCAGATGTGCACACACACACACGAGAGTGGGGAGGAGGGAGGGGCAGAGGCAGAGAGAGACTCTTGAGCAGACTCCATGCCCAGCGGGGAGCCCGACACAGAGCTCCATCTCACCATCCTGAGATCATGACCTGAGCCTAAACCAAGAGTCGGATGCTTAACCGACGGAGCCCCCCAGGCGCCCCTCCCTGTGATTCCTTTAAAGCCAGGATTCCTCCGACACTTCACAGAAATCTACGGTTGCTAAGGTCATGGTGTATAGAAAACCATTGCTTGGCTAGTGTGAGGTGTTACTTCCCACTGTTAGAGTCCACGTTTAACAGGTACCTAATATCTAGCATTACACGCGGGACAGATTTGGGATTTGCTGCAGAGGCTCCTGCATCTTCTCCTGACACCTAGTGAGCGTCACAGTCTAGCTGGTCTTGAACCGGATGAACTGCTGCCATGAGGGCGGGTGGCTGCGTTGCCCAAGGAGGACTGTAGGACCAGCCGGATGCTGGCCCGGGTCTTGCGGAGCAAGAGTAGAGAACACACGTCATTCACGTGTCGGGTCCAGCGTGGGAGGGCTGGGGCAGCTCACAGTTGTGGTGCCTGACCACGTTTGCACGGTCACGGGGCGATCTATGGACGGTCGTGTTGTGCTCAGGACTTCCCGTTTCTTGGCTTCGACACCAGTGTTGGTGGGGTTGGGTGTCACAAGAACCCCGGGAGGTAACCAGGCAGGAGTTGTGCCATAGTGATTTATTAAAAATTGAGCGCAGACAGCTCCCATTGTGCACATTGGCCCAACCATAGGACTACACCTGGCACCGCTTGTAGGGCTGGCTTTTGACCACAGAGTGATATGGGGCTGGCAGGTTTCCAAGTGCTCTGATGTCAACATTGGTTTCCATGCTGGGCTTGACACCCACTGCCTCTCATGCTTAGTCTTTCTACCCCCCGCTCTCCACCACTGGGACCGTTTGCTGCTAGGAGGGTCAGCGGACCTGAGGTCAGAGGGGCCGTTGGAGCTGACAGAAGTTTCGTCAGCCTTCACAGGTCACGCTCAGGCATCCTGACTCTGATTCAGGTCTTCCACACGTGGACACCACGCTAGGCTCTGCAGAGGTCAAGGTGATAGAAAGGCCCCATCTGGGGAGGTATGTCCTCGTAAACAGAGGATGGGCACAGAATAAGGGGACAAGGAGCTTGCAGAGCACGCTGTGGAGTGTTCTGTTGGACACGCCATGCCCCACTGTACTGCTAGCCTTGCTCTCGACTCACACTGCTATCCCCTCCTGAGGGCCCGTTCACCCCTCCCTCTTCTTCAGGGGCCTTCCTGTCAGCTCAGCTCCCCCAAGGGCTAACGGTGTGGACGTGGATCCTGGCTCTGCCACTTGCTGGCTAAATGACCTGGGACCAGTTAGGCACCTGCCCAGATCTCAGTCTCCTCATCTGTATAAAGGGCATAATGATGGTACCTCCTCTATAGGGTTGTCCTCAGCAGTAAATGACTCCATGGATGTGAAGTCATTAGAGCCATGACCAACACACAGTAAGAACTGTGGAGACTAGCTGTGTGCACAACTGCCGTATACATTGTTTCAGTTATTTCCATTTCATGCTCATCTCCCCAAAGTAGATGACACTTTGTAGTGCTTTATCTCCTGCACTGTCAGCCACACACAGTGAGCACGTGCTGAATGAACGAATGAACGTGGTCACGGAGAGAGGCTGACATCACCCAGGCTCGTTGGTGCCCCGTCTGACCACTTGCTCCGAGTGGAGACAGCATTGCTGTCTGTCATGGGCAGACCCCGTTGCCGCCTCTGCATGTGAAATCCCCCTGTGTGAAGACGGAGGCCACAGGTGGAATGTGCCACAGAGGGAGCGCCCGAGGTATTTTGGGTGAACGTTCAGTGTGTGCCTCTTCCCTCGGTTTCTCTGCCGTCTTCCTTCAGCCAGTGAGCAGATCCTCCTGGCACTGCCCATTTTGCAGGTGAGGGGACGGAAGCTGGGGCAGGTGAAGCCACCTGACCAGGGCCACAGAGCTGGCAGGTAGTAAATTTGTTCTCTGGCCCAGGTTCTGCCTCCTCCCTGCACCGCTAGGCCTGTGGTGTTTGCGGGATTGTTCACGGCACTGCAGGCTGTTCTGACCACGGAACGAGGGGCAGACACAATGAGCCAGCGCCTGAGAGAAGCCCGCTGGTTTGTCCCACGGCGTGGAGGGGACGGCGAGCCTGCTTTCAGAGAGCACAGTGCCAACTGGTTTACTCAGTTACAGCAAAGAGATGCGTGTCCAGAAAATGCAGGACGAGCAGAGCCCTCTATTCCTTCTATTCCTTTTCTTAGTTTCCCCCCACCCACCCCCGATTCTGTCTCTCTTTTTTCTGAAGCAAAGCCACGCGATGTTGTAAATCTGCACTTGAATGTGTGATTTCCAGAAAGGGATAAATCACTGTGGCTTGTTTAACTGGGCCCTGAAGGAGCCATCCGTTCTGCGTGCAGGCCCCGTGCTCGCCTGCAGTGGGCTGACCTCATTAACCCTCTCCCTTCTGCCCGGGCCGCACGCACCGGAGACCGCCCCTCCTCCATTGTGTCTAAAACACAGTTGGTGCTGGGGAAGGAGCCTGCTGAGACCACCAACTCTCACCCTCCGTCGGGCACCCTTCTGGCAACACGCCGGGACTCCTGAGTGTAGCTGGATTTGAACCAGGTGCTCAGCACTACAACTCACATGATTTCCCCCATAAACGGTAGGTGTTCTTCTCCCCACTTTGTGTTCTTGTGGCTTCCTCCACCAGTAACGCATGCCCTAATTGCTTAAAAAGCCACCTCTTTTAAAATAGCATTTAAATGGGATGAGATCTCACCAATGGAGGGAATTCAACTGTGTCCTTTGAGATATGAATCTGAGGGGCGGTGTGTATGACCGCGAGCAGTGGTCAGGTCTTGAAGGTGCCGCCAACCAGCCCGTGGCTTAGGAAGCTGTTCACTGTCTCCCAGGTCCCCTGTTTTGAAGCCCTTTTCCGCACCTACATCTTAGAATCTCACCTGTCCCAAATTCTCGGGAATTCTTCAGCAAATCCTTATCTCCACAAAACTACGGAAAGTATAAGAGCTGCTTTCTGGTTTTGGGTTCACGGATTCTAGTTCGCATAGCGGTTTTGCTGCGTGGGGAGTGATGGTCAGCTTTCCTCCACATCCTCGGGGACGGGACATTGCGGGGAAGGAGGTGGGGTGTGGGGGAGGCTTTTTGTCCAGAGGCAGCTGGAAGAGGACGTGAACAGCACCTCAGGGTCTTCTTAAAAATTGGTCGCAAAAAACTTGAGTCATGGAGCAGGTTACCAAGGACACTTGACTCTGCTTGGATCACTCCGGCCTACTGAGAACAAGATGGAATGATTGTCGTGTGGACTGGTTTGAGTAAATACCGAGTGCATTCCGGGGGCGGGAGAGCAAGCTCAGCAGCTGTCGGTCTGGGAGAAAGTGCGCCCCAGGGCGCAGGGAGGCACTCCGAATGCCCCGCGGCCACCGCCTCTCAGCCTGCGACTTCACAGCCTTAGATTACAAAATACTGCCTTAACTCAGTGGAGAGGCTCTCGTGTGGGGCATTGAGGGACTACGTAGGATATTTACATTTAGCTCAGCATATTAAAACCTGAATAGTCATATTTAGAAATATTACTGAAATATTATCATTTCCAGTCAAGAGTAGAAAACATTTTTTGACTCATTGCAGAAACACATGATAACAGTAAGCTGATGACTAAAGATGGTTAAGCTCTTTAAGAAATCTGGATTTGTGGAGAGAGGCTCGAAGAGAGAAGCAAGCAAAGTAGGGCCCCGGAAGCCTTATGAGAAGGCCACACGCTGGGGCCCCTTTTCTATCCCAGGGGCTCTTGGCAGAGGTAGAATCCTGTGTTGTGAAGCCTGGAGGCCGGTGGCGGGGGCATCAGCTGGGAAGGAACCCGCAGCGGCTTCAGTGAGCACGTCTGACGCCGCCCAGAGAGCCGGGCACACCGCGGTCCCTTCCGTCCACTGGCGGAGGGAGACTTCCGAATGCACGTCGCTCCGTTGTTTCTTAGACTCACGGCAGGAGGAGTGGGTGTGTTCCCTCCCAAGCTGGGTGGGAGGTCCGAGGTGGACCCACGGCTGGACCCACGGCTGGAGGAAGGCTTATCGTGTGTGCATTTTGTTCCTTGAAGTAAACCTGCTGACTGAATTTTGGGAAAGGGCGTAAAAACCCATCACCTTCGTGTGATTTCCGCCAGTATTTCGAGAGAATGAGTGGTCTCCGCAAGGTTGTGTTAACTTCTCTGTCCTGTAAGATCCTTTCCTCTGATGAATTGCTGGTACATTTCCTACTGTATTACTGTTAGATTCCAAGAAACAGGATAAACGCTCTTAAACGTCATGAAGTTTATATCTTTAGCACAAAGGTTGGTCTGTATTACAACGTCACATTCAAAACTATAAAACCAGTTAATGGGCTTCACATTCTGGTTCATGAGATGTTTTCGCTAAGGAGCGCACCCCCGCATGAGACTGTGGTAATTCTAAATGAATCCTGCGTGGACGATTCTGAACACATTCGGCAGGTAAACTCCAAATTCATTCTGAACAGAATTTTCTCTTTTAATTCCTTCGAGTAGGGGTCATATTGGCGAGTGAAACAGTGCTTCTGGCAGTTGTGAGCTAACGGGGAGGAGAGAGCCACACCTCACGTCTGTAATGCAAACCTCTCAGTGTAACATAAATGTCAGACATGCTCTCATGAATTACTCTGACAGCCTTAGCATTTTTCCTGCATTCTTCCACAAAAAGACGGTTCCTCAGTTTTCTTTCCTATAGAACGAAATCCAGCTGAAACCAGGGTTTTATTTATCTTTGGTGGCATAACTTTTTATTATTTTAAAAACGTATCCTTTTTAAATCTAATTCATTCTGCTGCCTCAACATGGAAATGCATGGTAAGGGGACTGGGACATTTTTCAAGTGAAGAAACTGTGATCTCTTGCGTATTAAAGAGCGTCTGTCCTCATGTGCATGGACAACTAGTTAGCAGCAGAAGTAGGAACTAATCTTCAGTTCGCTAGTTGAGGGCCTGTGACTGTAGATGACATTGTCACCTCAGGGTACTAGACGGCTCGTGTAATTTAACTAGGAAGTGACAGGCAATGTGAACTAGTCAAAGTGAAACCCAATATTTGCATAACAACTATTGATGACCATTTGAGAGCCAAAAGTAATTTATTCCTTATTTTCCCCTTTTAGGTTCCGTAAATGAAAAGGTACCCCAAAGGGAAGGCACAGGAAAAACAGGTAACTATCTTAAAATAAATAAATTTCTATGATGATAATATATAACAGCTACTTCAATCAATGCCTTAAGTCCAAATTTGAATGTAGACTACCTGACAGGGAAAGCTGACACAGTTAATCAGTTATTCCTTCGACACACATGTATTTGCCCGTTTGGATGGCCAGGGGCCTGCAGGTGCTGGGCAGGTAGCCCCCGTACACCCATGTGAGGGCCTCTCAGGCACGGCTTGTGCCGGTACCCCTGTCGATGCTGGCAGGTGCCTCCCGAGTCCATACCTGCGGGGAGGGCTCCAGGTTGCTGTTGAGTTCACTTGTACTTGTGGAGGATAGCAATCACGGAGGGTCGTTGAGAAAGATGTCGCACGCTTCCTCCTGAGAAAGAGGGTTACTCTTTCCTGCCTGTGACGGCCACACCCTCTGGGACGGGCCAACAAGAGCCAGGCCGAGCAGCTAGCTGTTTTCTTTTGGAACCACTCCGTAGCACCTGGTTCCTCTCACGCAGGCTGCGGTGCACCCACCATGACCTTCCATGAGTCCAGTCTTTTCTCTTTGCCCTTCCCGCAGCCATCATCCTGTAGACCCAGGGATGTGTTTTCTGTCTGTATCTTATATCGACCTTTAAAGTCAGAAGTTGTTTTCAAGACAAAAAAATTTCTAGTACCAAAATTTTAGGCAATTCTTTTTTTTCTGATGTAGGTTATAGTATCTGACCCAGTAATAAGGAAAAGTGATATAAAGCCAAGTAGACCTGAGTTTCATTCAAGTCCATTCCCGTAAGGTGCATTGAGGCTATGGCGGGTACCGTCCCTCTCCTAGGAAGACGGTGGAGTCCCTTTGTGTTATGAAGATAAACACAGGGATAGGCACCTGGGGCTGTTAGCCTGTGGGGATGGTGTGTGAGGGGGGCTTGGTGGGAGTGTGGGCAGAGCTGTCTCATGAAAGGGGAGGTGATGGGTGGGCACAGAGGGTTTGGACATGGGGATGGGTATGATGTAGGACAGAATAACCTCATAATTGGGGAAAATAGCCCATTTTCTAGGGGAAAGACAGTGGCAGGCAGAGTCAGAATGCTGGCTGGAGTGAGGGTTTACGTTTGGAAAAGAACGTTAGATGAACAGCTTGGATTTGGGTAAGGTCCCAGGGTGGGCATGTCAGTATTTTCTAGAGAGGAGGAAGGGACAAGATTTATGATTACAAACATCAATCAGATGCCCAAGGGGCGGAGGTGACAAAATGAAACACTACTTCAGAAGCGGTTTCCTGACGCAGGCCTTGCAGCACATTGCTGAACCCGCTATAGAAGCTTAAAAAATCCCTGGGGAATTGGTATGTGGGCCCAGAAATTAGCTTAAGGCAGGAGTATGTTCCTTCTGCTGAAGGCTCTTGATCTTCAGACATGCACACAACAGAGAAAATGCCTGAAATTAAGCCACACAGTTGGCTTACGGATAAAAATGAGGCCTTTGCAAACTCTAGTAGGGAAAACAGAAAGCACACAGCTCTCCATGGTTTTGTTTCATTTTCTCGAGGCTGAGTTCAGTAGGTGCTGGTGCGTTTGTTACACCGGAACAGAGCTCCACGAGGGCCCTGAGCGTGGACAGTGGTGGAGGGGGGTCATGCTGATGGCAGGGGGAGGGCCAGGGCCAGGAAACACGAGGGCCCCTGGAGCATCACCATCGTCCTCCCCATGGTGCTCCAAGCCTCACCTGGGGTGAGTGAGCTGGGCTGAGTTTTCAGGCTGGCTCAGACCCAGTGATTTTGGGAACAGGCTGGGGGCCCCACAGTGGTGACCTGCCTAGGCCTCAGTAAAAATGTACAACATTAATAATGTGCTTGATTGATGTCATTGGAAAGGACTTCTGAATATGTTAACTATACTGTAGATATGTCCCCCATTTAATTTTAGTTTTCTGGAAGGAGATTACTGAACGTAAGGGTTTACAGTTACTATCAGTGTTAGAACTTGGGTTTCTCAAATGGGCAACATTACATTTTGTCTGTGTTCTGACAGAAAGCAAGCTCTTTTTTCAAAAGACTGTTCCATGTTAAAGCTTTAAAAAAAGTCTTTTTGGTTTTCCCCCAAAAAGAATTTATGAGAAACTTCATTTTTATTCTTCAGACATCTGGGAAAGTCATGAATCACAGATAAGCCTTGTGGCTGGTCCTTATCTCTCCCACTGTTTATTGTATTTTAATCCTGAAATTATTATATAACGAAATCACATGAGCAAGCTTGAGTGGAAAGCACCAGGCTGGCTCTTGGGAGCCCCACAAAATGCCTTGTGACCGCAGCCCGGGCAGGGGCCCCGCTCTTCCAGAGCAGACTTCCAGCAGCTCATTCTCCATGTCTTCCTGCTATGTCTCAGAACTCTCTAGAACCTTGTGCTCTACCAGGGAACCCCCAGTCTGTTTTTCTACTGACTGAATAAAGATTATCCACTGGGATCTTTGCCTCCATAGAGTGATTCTGTAACCCACACCCGTCCCCCTCTCTGTGACGTTGATACTGGTCCCTCTACAAATTTCTTCCCCAGCTCCCGCAGGGGTGAGGGAAGGGCTGATGGTGCAGGGGTGCACAGGGCAGCAAGTCAGTCATGATTCTTTGATCCCTGCCTTGTACTCGGGAAAACGGGGGGGGGTGTGCAGAGCAAGCATATCTGGCTTCCCCAGCCCACCCCAGCCCATCTCTGTGTCTTTAGTCACCCCAACTCGCTGACTCTGCTGATGTGAGTCCCCTTTCCACGGCTGTGTTCCCTGGCTTATGTTATTTCCGTCTCTTCCTCTCCTGTCCCGAGCTGCTCTGGCTCCCAGGGACTGGCATCCCACCCAGCACTTCCCTCAGGGGCCCGGTTTCCAGCCTGCACACACTTGACGTGGCAGCTCACCAGGGGCCTTGTGCAGTTTCAGGGGAGCCCCTGCCTGGCTCCGCTTCCCTGTGCACCTGGGGTGGTGGTTTTGGTTGATGTGTGGGGTGTATGCAAGCCCTCAGCTTCCATCCTGTATGCACACTTACTGAACTTACTCTCATAATTGTAGTCTCCTTGCAAATCTTTTCCGTTCTGAATTCAGATGATGCCACAGCTCCAGCGTTGGAGACTCAACCTCAAGGAGATGAAGAAGGTGAGCCCCGGATACAGCAGGGTCTGGCTGGGGGAGGGCGGTGGATGCCCACGGGGGAGGGCGGTGGAAATGCCCTGGCGCAGTCATGGGCGAGGACAGCAGACGTGAGCCCCAGATACAACAGGGTCCTGCTCGTGGAGGATGGCGGGTGTGCTCTGGGGCAGTCATGGGCCTGGGAAGTCGGGACAGTCACGCTGCTGGGAGTCCACTCAAAGTGGACTGGATCTGGCCACTTGCAACTTTATGAGGCTCCTGTCGTCTTTCCTGGTGGCTTTGGAGCAGGCTCGTGAATGCTGCCGTGGTACTTTCATATAGCACAACCCAAAGATCTTTTTTTGAATCAAAATTAATGAGTGGAAATTGCATAATTTGGATGACATAAACTATTTCAAAGGGCGTAAACACGTATGTCCTGTTCCCTGTTCATGTATCATATCTTTCACATCATGTGTTCACCACAATGTGGTGCGTGAGACGAGATTTGTGAGGTCACGTGTGTGCGAGTGTTTCTAAGGGTTTTTGAGCTTTGTAGTCATGGCAAGGATGGATTTCCTATTTTCCCTTTCATAAATTGTCTTCGGTATTCGCCAACGGGTCACAGAGTCTCAGGTGGAAAGGAACGAGGGCTTGCAGACAAAGTGTAAGGAGAGCACATGGTAAATACGTCAGAGAGTGGAAGGTGGGGTTACACGGCGCTCTGCAGAGAGCGGGAATGAACGGCTCACGTCTGCGTGGCGCCAAGTGCAACACCGTATCGTTAGCTCCCAGAGTCCTCAGATGCCGCTTCGCAGACGAGAACACTGACGTCACGGGTCTGAGGTCACGGGCCGAAGGGTGGCGCTGCCACGGTTCGCGGGCCTGCGGCTTGATGCGCACGGCAAACTCTCAGGGGTTTGGTCAACAGTACTGCAGAAAAGGATGTGTTCCTGAAATGAGTTACGCAAAATTACGTCTTCCACGTAGTAGTTTGTACTGAATCTTTCCTGAGCAAAACCTTGCGTGTTGCACGAATCCCATCTTCACCACACGCGGCTGTGTTTCTGTCGGGGCTTTTCCCTGATCCCCACTTCTTTTCAGTGGAGCTAGTCTGGATCCAGATATCTTGTATTTACACTTCTGGATGAAGAACGGGGAAACAAAAGCGTGTGCTCAACTTTTGAAAATGTATATTATTCTTTCCTTTCGTCTCACGTACATAATCATTTTAATGATTTCTTTAAAAATGTGCAATATGGATTTATTGAGCACACTGACTTTTTGGCATTTAGGCTACCTACTGCGATCTTTAACTGAGAGACTGTGTTTTCATGATGCATTAAAAATAATTATCATTTTCTTTTGGTTTATTAGATATCGCATCACGTTACCCCACGCTTTGGACTGAACAAGTTAAAAGTCGGCAGAACAAAACCAATAAGAATTCAGGTAAAAAGGGGCCCAATGTCACTTTGTGAGGACTGCTTTAATAGACATAGGAAGTGGTTTTGTTTTCTGGAAGTTAAGCATGTAATCCATCTTTTTCCTCAGTTTTTGATGACTCATACAAGTAATTCTTGTGACTTGACCACCAAAATGTAGTTCAGATTTTGATGTTTTTATTAAATTTTCTAAGTTCTTTAAAAGGGTTCTCTGAAAATGTCAAGCAAATGATAGCTTCAGGTATAAAAATAGAAGTATTTGACAATAAGTGTTTGTTTTTGACCCAATTTCAGAGATGTCCGAACACTTGGCTAATTTAGTTCAAAGTCCTCAAAACTATGTGGGTTGCAGGAGTGTTTGACAGAGTTTTACATTTTAAAGCTGACTGTTTTGACCTGTGGAGAGGTGACACGTTGCCTCCTGCTGGTTCGCGACTTTTGCGGTTTCGCGGAAGTGGACTTGTTCTGTGATCTCTGCGCTCGCTCTGTGGATTGTGTGTGTTCCCTCTGGCCTTTTCAAGTGATTTTTTTGTATAAATACCTATTGAAAGAAAGTGTCCTTCCTGGTTTAAAGTACCCAGCTGCCGAGGGACCACAGGCTCTGTAATAACGGGAATGTACTGTGATCGGCCTCAGGTGAAAGCCATGAGTGTTCACAAAAGCAGCCTTAGAACCACAGCTCGGCTACTGGAGGTTACATGTTTTCCTTTCTAACGGGTTTCAATGCCCATTTACGAACAAAACAAAGCAAAAAATCAAAAGGTTTCTCAAAGTTCAGGGTACTAGGAATAGTTTGCTTCTCTTCCCCACCTGCGCCCTATGCACACCCCAAGAAAGCCTCCTGATGGGAAGCCCCGAGTCTCGGGATTTTGCAGCCACCTGGAAGACCTGCTGGGTCACTGGCTCACCACGCAGAAGGCAACATGAAGAATGAGCCGCGAAGGCGCAGTGGGAAGGTAGGGGTGGAACAGGTCTGATGTGTTCTTGTGCGGCTTCTGCCCGACATGTCCCTATCCCTGCCTCCAGCCCTGCAGTGTAACGCTCAGCTACGTCGCTACTGCACAGGACGCCACCCGCACCCCTCCCGGCTGCAGCTTCCGCCCGGCTGAGCTGAGAGAGGGAAGATCCGAAGGTCTGACCATCAGATACATGTGTACAAATGGCAGGGAAATCTGAAGTATATACATATTTTAAATTTTTTATTATGTTATTCACCATACAGTACATCCTTAGTTTTTGGTGCAATGTTCCATGATTCATTACTTGCGTATAACACCCAGTGCTCCATGCAATATGTGCCCTCTTTACTACCCATCACCAGCCTATCCCATTCCCCCACCCCCCTCCCCTCTGAAGCCCTCAGTTTGTTTCTCAGAGTCCATAGTCTCTCATGCTTCATTCCCCCTTCTGATTACCCCCTTTCTTTATCCCTTTCTTCTCCTACCGATCTTCCTAGTTCTTATGTTCCATACATGAGTGAAACCATATGATAATTGTCTTTCTCTGCTTGACTTATTTCACTTAGCATTATCTCCTCCAGTCCCGTCCGTGTTGCTGCAAATGTTGAGAACTCGTTCTTTCTGATAGCTGAGTAATATTCCATTGTATATATGGACCACAACTTCTTAATCCAGTCATCTGTTGAAGGGCATCTCGGCTCCTTCCACAGTTTGGCTATTGTGGACATTGCTGCTATGAACGTTGGGGTGCATATGGCCCTTCTCTTCACTACGTCTGTATCTTTGGGAATCATATTTCTAGAATTCGAAATTTTTTCTTCTCAGAAGTGATTGGGAAACTGTATGAATATATCAACACGCGTACTTCTCTTACGAACTTGAGGAATGGGAAGTTGGTTTTGTTCAGTGTTGTCACCCTGATTCCAAAAGTGATCTCATTAGATTTGCCCTGTAGCTTGGATTAGTGCGAGGGAACGAGGAGAACACCACGATGGTTCCGTGGATCTTGACGCAGTGAGACAGTCCTGAGCTTTACTTGAGGAACACATATAAAATTATTCTGAACAATGTCCCTAGAAACGTGCCTTTTTCTGTAAAAGCAGTTTGAATTGTCAGAGGACATGATTTCAGGTTTCGACAGAGTACAGGGCATGTGCGCTCACGGAGCAAGCGTGCTCTAGGTTTCACTCTTCACGAGCTCTCACCGGATTTTCAGGTGACAGCGGCAGGCTAGGCTCTCGCTGTGGAGGGGCTGAAAATGATGTTTCGGGAAATGCCAGTTTACCTAAGTCACCCTATACTATAATTTGACTTAAATCAGCCTCAATGAGCAGAACACAAAAAGGTTACGTTCAGTTGGTTTATGGACGCGGGGCACGAAATTACTGGATTCTGTGGTTGTCCCGATGCACGTCCTTTCTGAGCGTCTGAAGAAAGTCCCATCGAATTGGTGTTTTACGGTATTAAAGTGTATTGATTGATTTCACTGATTACGTATAACAATGATTCCATTGATTAAGTGTAACGATGAAACAGCACCCAACCAGAGGGCTTGCGCACAACCGCGGCTGTCAGTGGGTTTCAAATGTAAGACAAGCTTCATTCATATTTAATTTTAATTTTTTTATTTTATTTTTTATTTCTTTAATTTAATTTTTTTTTTTTTATTTTAAGAGAGGTGGGGGAAGGACAAAAGGAGAGGGAGAGGGAATCTCAGGCAGGCTCGATGCCCAGCACAGAGACTGAAGCACGGCTCTATCCCAGGATCCTGAGACCATGACCCAAGCTGAAATCGAAAGCGGATGCTTAACCGACAGCCATCCAGGCACCCCTAATTTTTATTTTTAAAAGATACTTTTACTAATGATCTTCTCTGATAGAAGCATGCACATATAATTAACAAAGCACAAATAATTTGTGATTTATTATTCTGTATATACATTTCTTTTTTTTTTTTTTAAAGATTTTATTTATTTATTTGACAGAGAGAGAGACAGCCAGCGAGAGAGGGAACACAAGCAGGGGGAGTGGGAGAGGAAGAAGCAGGCTCATAGCGGAGGAGCCTGATGTGGGGCTCGATCCCAGAATGCCGGGATCACGCCCTGAGCCGAAGGCAGACGCCTATCCGCTGTGCCACCCAGGCGCCCCTCTGTATATACATTTCTTAAATAGCTGTTTATCCTTGCACTTTTATGCTCTTTCATGGAAGAGGCCAGACTGGGAATGCATTTCTCTTCTGCTCTGATGTTTCTCTATCAGTTAAAAGTCCCTCTATTTTTGCCCGGGGAGTTTGTACTAAAATAATAGAATATTACTCTTGCTACTAAATACATAGAGTACCATCGCCATGCATAATGAGTGTGCCTGTGGTCAGTACGCTTTGGGGCATTCGGTGAAGGAGCTCGTGAGGAGGGACCTTTCCTGCAGAGGGAAATGGAGTACTCTTGTCTATGAAAATTTACACATAGTAGGTACTCGATAAGTGTTGATTAAATTAGTAAAGACTTTTACCATCATATGTCCATTGGCTCTTTGATGGTATCATTGCTTTTTTTTCCTAAATCAAACTAAATGAAGCAAACCACCACCACAACAAAACAGATAATAGAAAAGAGAATTAAGTACAGTTTGACTGCTGCACTTTTATTAATTAAAATTTAATATAAATATAAATGAAATAGCCTCTTGGTGATTCATTTAGCGAGAAGAGCGTCACTCCTATTACGTGAATCATTACACAACAGTGAGTAAAAGCTAAAATCATGTTTTAGTTAAGAATGTATGATTCAGTTTTCCCTCTCAGTATAAAACTGAGAGTGTCGACTACTTTCTTGTATCATCTTATCATATTATTTTATTTCTAACCAATAAGATGTAAAAGTTGACCACAAAATGTTGCCAGATACGAGGTTTTATTACACACGGTCTTTAAATTATGTGAAGTTCACTCGTAGAATGTGAAAGGAGTAAGAGATGGCTTCTGAAGAAGAACCCTCTCCAAATACACCCTCGTGCTAGAGGACAGAAGTCGGTGTTGGTGGCAGTCCTGATCGGACAGCGCAGGCGTCCCAGGAGCAGAGTAAAACGGGTCGATTCGGAAGCCGCAGACTCTGCAGTTGTGCAGAGAGTAGGGACCGCCCGTGCCCCGTAGCGCACCCCCCTTATTTTATGAATTACAGGAAAAGGAAAAGCACAATTCTGAATCTCAGAAAAATGGAGAGATTTAGTGCTATTTCTGTGATTTCTTCAAATTACTGAGTACGTTTCATGGAGAAGCCAACCTCTTGGAAATGCCTCGCCCAACGGGTGGGCTTTAATGGAATTATGGCATCTTATGGCTAAAGAAACCACAGAGATGGCCTTATTCAACCCATTTAATGCAATTTTCAAAGAAATGGACCTCAGGACAGACAAGTAATTCTCTCCAAGGCAGAACAGGTGGATATGTATTTTTTTAAATGTGCTGTCCACTGAGAAGAAGCCAATTGCATAGACGTAAGCGTCTTCACTTGGAATGTTCTAGTAATCTGCGAGGCTTACTGAGAGGACGAAGGCCCCACGAGGTTGAGGTGAGGGCAGGTGTGTAGTGACACCTGGACGGGGGGAGGGCTGTGCGGTCCCATCAGTCAGCCCTGCCCGTGACTGTACCTCAGCTGTGCCCGTTGGTCCTCGGGACCCTGACCTTCCCTCACGCTGCGCTCTGGTCCCCCTCAGTCCGCATTCCTCTATGGACACATGGTGCTGCTGGCCCTGGATCGCCCCCGCCTCCCGAGCCCTGGGTTCCTTGTAGTTTTTAACAATAATTTGGTACTTTGTGTGTGTGTGAGCGGATTCGTGAACCTCCCCTGAGCCCTCCGACACCCTGGTCACCCAGCGGCGTCACAGCCGGGGTGACGAGGTCACAGCTGGGGTCATCAGCGTCTGCAGCCTCGTGTTCTAGCTCAGGTAGCGGCGCGTGCACGTGCGGCCCCTTCGGGACAGGCTCGGTCTGGTGGAGACGGGGTGACCGGGCCACGTCCCTCTTTGCTCTCGCGTAGACTTTCTTGCTTTAACGTTGGTGCGAATTTTAGATATGTACCTCAGGTCTTTTTCTGAAAGTATTTTCACCTAAGTAAGTGAAATGTTAGTGCCGTGAAGAAGTGGCTTCTCGAAGGCTTCTCTTCATCAGCCCCGGAGATGAGCGACCATGACCTCCCTCCCCCCGATGTCATATTTGGCTCCATGACACCTGAGCGACCCCCTCCTGCTGCCGAACGGAATGGCCAGGAAAGGGCCCTGTGGGTGAGTGTCATGCGCTGGAGGCTTGGGGGAGTCAGCAGACACCCGCTGAGCACCTCACACTGGCTCTTCCCTCCTCTGAGCGCGATGGCAGTAGCAGGGAGCTGTGCGCGAGGCCCTCGCGTGCCCTCCTGCCCCGCCCTGCTTGGCCCTCGGAACAGGCCAGGGCAGCTGGGGCACGTCCTGTCTGGGGCTGAGAGGGGAGTGGGCCTGTGCGGGGCACGAGGGTGGTCGTGACTCTGGGGACTGCACAGCACCCTGTCCCCAGGGGGCGCTACACCGAGGCCGCAGACGGTTTTTAGCTTGAAAACCTAGAGGGTTGTGTCCGCGGATCCTGCCGCGGTGGGACGCGGCTCCAGCACGTCAAGCTCCTCACCTCCAGCAGGAGCTGGCTGCCCAGGCCTCACTGCAGGCCTGACGATTCCCAGGCTCGGGGCCAGAGTTTCCTGGGGAAGCAGAGAGGGGCGAGGGGGGACCCGGGAACTGAGAGACGCAGGAGGCCGAGGGCAGCATCTGTACCTGGGGTGCCAGTGTCGGGGGCCGTCACACAGAGGGTCCAGGAGCTGAGAGGAGGGGAGGACCCCCTCGCGGACCGCATCCTGCTGGGCTCTGGCTGTCAGCCTCTGGAGGGAAGGTAGGGTCTGGGCTGTGGCTCGCGCTCACCTTGCCTCGCTCGAGGAGGGAGGAAGTCAGCTCCTGGCTGCGAGCTGTGGCTCCAGCCCTGTGAGGGTCAGAGTGAGAGCAGGACCTGCAGCTGCAGTGGGGAAGCCACCGGTCTGCTCGGTGTGACTCCGGGGTCTGCTGTCTGCAACGGGTCGCCCTGAGGGCATTCTGCCCAGTGGGAGACCTGGCACCTACTTCTCTGAGTTGTCATTTTGGGGCCCGCAGGTGGATTCTGCACTCGTCCACCTGGGCCTGGGCTCTGTTGCCTCTGCCCTGAGTCGGCTCCGTGGCTCAGTGGGTACGCACTCCCCTGGGCAGGGGCTCCACTGGGCTCCATCACCACACGGTCAGCGGGGAACAAAGCGAAAGCAGAGCCCAGAGGAGGACAGAGACGGACTTGGTGGCGTGAGTTGTCTGCACAGTGATGTGGATGCAGGCTCCAGCCGGCGTCCCAGCCCTCCTGCCTCAGCTCCTGCCCTCTGCCCGGCCTGCAGAGCCTCTGTCCTTCAGGCCTCCAGGGTACTTGTAATCACTGGCCAGGGAGACAGACACCAGGTGGCTAATGGTTCTGCAAGTTGGAGAGAAAAGAATTATGTGCTGGGAGCTGTTAAACGTGTCAGGAAACCCAGCCTGAGCTCTGTGCCCGCCAGGCTGGTCCAGTCTAGTGCTCCCGAGCTGGGGGCCACCAGGAGGACATGCGGGCCCCAGAGCTCACGCTCCCCCGTCACGGCCAACTCCCCCATCCCCATCTCGGGCACACGAAGAGGTCCCTGTGGGTCCATCACGCTAGCGTCTCAGGACAGAATTCGTGCAGACGGAGGCCTCACCAGCCATCTCCATGCGACCCCATGCCTGTCTGAGTGCAGAGCCCAGCCTCACCCCCAAATCTCCCAATCCCCAAGGCCCAGCAGCTTCTGACTGACGCGGAGCCCGGCTGCCTGGCCTCACACTAGGTATTTCTGAGATGGTGTTTTGTAGACGAACATTTAAATCAGCCGACTCTGAGTGAAGCAGGTTGCTCTCCAAAATTCGGTGAGCTCCTCCCAGCAGGCCGGGGGGGGGGGGTGGCCCAGATGTCAAGTGCGGGCATGGTATAGGGGGTGGGGGTGAACTCTGCACCGCTGGTCAAGTGACGCGGTTGCCCTCTCAGGGAAGACCAAGGGAACCAGGCTGCCATTTGCTTGGGGACCCCACGTTCCAGTTAAGTCCTTCTCCCATGAGGACACTGACTTGTTCCTGGTGTGAAACGCCGTGCCGTAGGATTCAGGCCCGCAGTGGACCATGTCCAGACCGTCTGTTGGAGGGTGTGGGTCCAGCATCAGCGGTGTGCCCACTGCTCTGCTCTGGGGAACGGTGAGACTTCGTGACCTTTCTCTGTGTTGGGGCAGTAGGGTGACCTTTCTGGCTGCTGCCTTTAACGACCTGGGACTACTGGTGGATTGAAGAGCGCCCTCCGTGGATGTTCCCCCCTGTGGGAGACACAGTGTTGTTGGCCACGGCCCTGAGCGCAGCAGCAGCCTGGACCCTGGAGCTGTGAGCATCCGTGTGGGTCCTGAATGGCTGAGCTCTCCTCTCCTGGCCCGGGTCACAGCGGCCCGCTTGGCCCTGGTGGGGCGTCCCTGCTGGCTGCGAGACAGGGCGTCGACCCAGGGCACCGTCCAACCCTGGGGGCCGGTCTGTGTGGCACTGGCCCAGGCCGTGGCCCTTGGGGCGCCGGCAGGCTCTTCCAGTGGCTCAGAGGGCGGGTTTGTGGGGCAGACTCCGTGGCACTTGGCGTCCTGTCACTGTTGCACACTGAAGTTGGCGGTGCAATATGTCTGTTCTCTCTCTGCCTGTGGCTCTTCCGAAAGCTGAGTGTTGGGCCGCGGAGATGGCCCTTCGGAGACCCCCAGGGGAGACGCAGCCTGGGGCTGGGTGGGCCCAGCCTTGAGAAGCCTCTGGTTTCACTGGTCTTTTCAAGTTGTGCATGTGGGCGGGAGGAAACGTGGGGCCCATTTCGTCCTTTCTGACGTCCTCCTCCTACTCGGGAGAAAAATGTTTCCTCCTCCCTGAACTCTTAAAAACAGCTCTGTTTTATATCCACGGGATGTCCGTGAAGCCCACAATGTCCCACGGTTTTATGGGACCCCCTCAGTGGAAACATTCTCCTGCTTTCTTCAGAGTTGATAATTTTTGTTTTATTGCACATATTAAAATTAGTGCCAGAAGATAATTATCTTTTGATTCTGCTTTAAATCATGGTAAATTGCCGTCTCTCAGGAAAAGTAATACCCATTATGTTTTCTTTCTTCGTTCTTAAGTTTTAAAGTATTCGTCCCCTATTTTCCTTTTTATTCTGTTTTTCAAACATAGGATTGCAAAAGCATCAAGATACCAACTAGATTCTTAAGTGATAAAATCATGGGGCGCCTGGGTGGCACAGCGGTTAAGCGTCTGCCTTCGGCTCAGGGCGTGATCCTGGCGTTACGGGATCGAGCCCCACATCAGGCTCTTCCACTATGCGCCTGCTTCTTCCTCTCCCACTCCCCCTGCTTGTGTTCCCTCTCTCGCTGGCTGTCTCTATCTCTGTCGAATAAATAAATAGGGGCGCCTGGGTGGCACAGCGGTTAAGCATCTGCCTTCGGCTCAGGGCGTGATCCCAGCGTTCTGGGATCGAGCCCCACATCAGGCTCCTCCGCTGGGAGCCTGCTTCTTCCTCTCCCACTCCCCCTGCTTGTGTTCCCTCTGTCGCTGGCTGTCTCTATCTCTGTCGAATAAATAAATAAAATCTTTAAAAAAAAATCTTGGTTATTTGCAGAGATTTAAGTATTAAAATAAATCTAGTAACTTCTTCTAAATGTCGACTGTAAGAGTATATTTTAAAAAATATTAATTAATCCACCCAAAAGTTTGCATAACTGAATTTATTCAATTTTCCTAATTGTAAAGGGGAGTGTTAATTTCAATCATGTGTAATTCTTAGATTTCAGTATTCAAACTGTGGTTAAATAACAGGGATGCAGCATTTCGCTGTGAGTGCAGGAAACAGTCACGAGAGCAAGCACGTCACACCCAAGCTGCTTGAAAACACGTGCCGGCTGTGTGCTCATGCAGGCTTCGTGCTCTCACCACGTGAACGTGTGCATCTGCTTCTCTGGTGAATTGACGTGGTCTGGTATTAAATAGAACCAGAGCAGCGATTTACGGAAAGCTTATCATCCATCCAGCAAAGTGCCACGTGTTTCAATGGATAATATAATCTAATTCGTGTCTCCCAGGGAAGTGCATTTTCAAAGTATTCTAAATGGCAGAGGCTTGGATTTAGCCCAGATTTGGGGTTCCAGATGTCTTACCGCCGCATTGCGGATCAGACAGGCGTGGTCGCTTCCGAAGCCGGTGGGCTCTCCATGAAATGACTTTAGTCCCATTCTGTGGACGTTGTCTCTGTGTTAGAGAGCAGACCGGATGCCTGGCCAGGCTGCCTCCGCTGTGAGCTCTTGACGGGGTGCAGGCCTGGACTCTGGGGAGGGGCCGGCTGCAGGAGTGACGTGATGGGAAGTAGCACTGGGCAGAAGCAGTTGTCAGGCCCGTGGATGGGCCACAGGTGTGAGGACCAGGAAGGTGACAGTGTCTTCACTCTGGAAACTGAAAGCAGAGCTGCGCCTTCCCCGCCATTTACGTGGTAAAGGACACACCAGGTGAGTAGAGGAGAGAGGTAGGGGCACCATGAGCCACGAGGGGGCTTTGGGGTGCCATGCACACGCGCAGCATGTGTGGAAACACAGCAAACAGAGCAGTTTTGGGTGTGACTTCTCTGGGCGGCCGTGAGTTAGCTGCAGCCTTTCTTCCAGCAGAATCTCAGCTTCCAAGGCCTCTGTGATGACCTGAGGTCATCAACTGACTGGGGCTGGTTTGGGGTTCCCTCTGTGTGACCCTCGTCAGCTCTTCTCTCTCTGGGTGTCAGCATCTCATCTTCAAAGTGTAGTGTGGAGACCAACAGGCAGGAGTCAGACCATGGGTGTGAAAGCCCCGCCAGCCAGTTGGGGCCATCCGTGTGAGCCAGTCCCCAGGGAGGACGTCGTTCCCAGTGCTTCACGTCTCAGGTCAGTCTCAGACTTTGCAAATAACAAGAGGACTCTCTCTGAGAATCCCGTGTGTGTGTTCATTGTAAAGTTACTAGAGGCCCATGTTGAGAATTCAAGTGCTAGAAATTGTAAGGACGGGACAAATAACAGACTCCCCAAGGAAAGTTTGCTGGTTGCAGTGAAATTCATGGCTTGCTGGAATCCCGATGTGGTTTGCAGCATGAACTTGGATGAAACGTCTCTCCTTGCTTTTCATGCTTAGGAATAGAAATTTAACAGACCAGACATCACCGTGATTCTGTTTCTATGGTCTTCCCGTCAGTTAGATTAATGACTAAATCAGAATCGATTCGGCTTGTGAACAGTGGAGGGCCTTCTTGGAAACGACTCACAGTTAAACGAGATTAGATTTCCTGTCTTCGCCCACAGGGAGAGCGGAGGCGGCATTCTGTGCACGGCTGTCCTCATCCGACTGTGTCTTGTCAGTGGCCTCCCCCTCCCTAGCTCTGCACAATTACTTGTGTTGGGCGAATAGTACAGAGCTTGCTAGCCCCGCACTCTTTCTACCGGCACGTCTTTCTTCCGAATGGGACAAAGCGGACGTTTTCGGCGTGGTCTGACTTGTGCAGCTGTCACCACCACCTCATTTTAGAACATTTTCATCATTCCAACTAAACCCCAAGTGCCATATCCACTAGCAGTCATTCCCTTTGCCAACCCCCGGCCCTGGGTAGCATTAACCCACTTCCGTCCGTGTAGACGTGCTCATTCAGTGCATTCACGCGGGTGGAGTCATGCAGTGCGTGGTCTCCCGAGACTGGCGTCCTTCCCTCGGTGCGATGTTCACGAGGCTTCCCGAGCTGTAGCAGGTGTGCGCCTCCCTGTTTGTGCCTGAACAACGTGCCGCGAGCGATCCGTTTGTGCATTCCTTCATCAGCCGAGCGACACTGGGTTGCTTCCACTTCTTGGCGAATGAACAGGGTTCTCCGAATATTCATGTGTGCTGTTGTGGGACCTAGCGTTCCCTTCCCTCGGGCACCTAGCTACGAGCAGAATGGCCAGGCCATACGGTGACTACGTGTTGAACGTTTTTGGGAACCGCCAGAGTCAGCGTACCGATTTGGATCCTCGCCAGCAACGCAGGAGGGTCCCAGCTTCTCCTCACCCTCTCCCACTTTCCATTTTTAACACAGCCGTCTGAGGACGTGTGCGGTCTTGGACTGTTACAATTTTGACCACATTCCCACAGTAACTAACGATGGGCCCTTTGCTGGGCTTAGTGGCCACTTGTGTATCTCCCCTGGACAAACGTGTAGTCAATCCTGTGTGCATTTTGAATATTTGGCTATTTGCTATTTTATCACTGAGTTGCTAGACTTCTTTATGTATTCTCGATTCAAGTTTCTTGTCAGATACTTGATCTGCAAATATTTTATCACGTTCTGTGACTTCTTTCTCCACGGGATTGTTTGAATCACGAGGGCTTCTACTTGTGATGAAGTCGCCTTCGTCTTCTTTTCTTTTGTTGGTTGTGCTTTGGTCCTGCCCGCAGGAAACTGTAGGAGTTGGGCCCCTTCCGGGGGAGAGAGCAAGCTGCAGCCACCTTGGGGCTCCGGGCAGGCACCCCATGCCCCGATGTTGGCCGCGGGAGCAGCGGGCCTCACACGTGTGCCGATGTGCCCTCGCGTCCTCCTTTACCTGAGATTAACCTGAACCTTGAGGTTAATCCCGCTGGACAATTTCCGCCCTTCACCGTCAACGACTTCTTCCTCCTCCTTCCCTTCTACCGCCTCCTCTTCCTCCTCCCGCTGCCCTCTGCCTCCTCCTCCCCTCCTTCTCTTCTCTCCCTTCTCCTCCTCCTCCTTCTTCTTTAAAGCAAGCGAATCCGGTTAGAAGTTATACCAACAGGAACTCTGAACAAGGGAAGCATAAGAGGAAATGTTATAAAAGAAAGAAAACAACACGTACGTTTTGCACGGTACACACTTACCCTACGTTCACATTTCCCTGCTGTTGCACATGGATCTGCCCCCCTGACCCCGGCAAATACACTTCCCTGGGCCCGGCCTTCGTGTCGCTCACCTTCGTAGAGAACGGGTGCTCGGGCTTTGTGCAGCAGTCAGGTGTTAACACGCTGTGTTGGTCTTCGAGGCTGTCGTAACAAAGCACAACAGACCGGCGGCGTGAACGACAGTGACCTGGAGCTGGCAGTCAGGCGCAGCCGTGGGCTCCCCGCGAGGCCCCCCTCCTGGTGCGCAATGGCCGCCCTCCCTCTGGTGCTCGTGTGGCTTCTTCGCTGCGCGTGCACATTGGTGGGGTCCCTTCCTCTTCTTTGAAGGCCCAGCCAGGTCACGGCAGGGCCCCGCCCTCATGGCCTCCTTTACCCTCAGTCAAAACCTCCTTAAAAGGTGATGATATTAGAAACCCTCTCTCTAAACTCAGTCACATTAGGGAACAGTTGCAGTTCCAACGTGTGAATTGGGGGGGGGACACAGTTCAGGCCAAAATATGTGGAATTATTGCAGCTGCGACTCGCATTTGCATGTTTTGCACCAAAAGCAAAACCCGTCGGTAAAAAGGCTCAGCGTGGAGCCAGCGTGGAGCGTCTCCCTGTTGCGCGTCCTCAGCCACACCTCTCATCCTTCTCTCTGGGCCCCTAGATGCCTCGTGTCTTTCCGTGAAGAAGTTCCTTTACGGCGGGAACGGTTTTGCGGTGGGTGAAGGAGGGATTCTCACGGAAGCCACACCGGTTCATCCTCGTAACCTCGCTACAAGCGTCCTCTTTGAGCGCCAGCGACGTTGATCCCAGGGTCTCTATTTTGGATGAAGACAAAATTGAGAATTTTCCCCAAATCTAGCTTTTGCTTTCATCACCACAAATATTTTGTATAAAGTAACTATTTTCAATTGGTGATTCCTCCCATTTTTGTGAAAACCAGACAAGTAGAGTCCATGTAAACTAAGAAAAAACTTCACGTATTTTATGAAGCTACCGAAATGCGTTTTCCACTTAAGCCGGCGGGGATTTTTTCCAAACACTCCTGTGCCCCCACGCCTGACCTCGATGCGTGAGCTGTTGATGACACACGCAATTTCTGTGCAATTCTTAGGAAGACCTGCTGTGGATAAAATGCAGCATCAGAGACTTTGTCACAGATCCTTGAAATAGGGAATTGGCCTTTACTTTGTACACTTGTGGATTTAATCATTGAATAATTGTGGGTGTAGTCTTAGTTTCAGACCTGACATTTCTAGTGAGGCTGAAGGTGTGAAGGGGGTTGCCAGCTTTACCGTCAGTGCTCGACCTGGCCAGTGCAGAGCGAGGCCGCGCGGGGCGTGCGGGGTGCTACCTGTAGGAGCACCTGCTGGGCGTGTGTTGGGGGAGACGCGGGGAAGAGGGTTCGTGACGCACAGAGTCTTCATTCACAAGTAGTACTTCAGAGATTGGAAAGAGAAGGAGCGCTCTCAAGCCGCGGTCCTGCTGCTCACAACTGTTTGAACTCAGCTTGGGAAGGGAGATTTCCGAGACCCGTCCTGGCCAGCAGGCGTGTTTTCTCTCGTTTCTGGAAACTTGGAAGTAAGTTTGTTTTCATGTTTTGTGTTACTCTGCCACAAGAGAAAGGAGGATATTTTCTTCATTTTAGAAGTTGGTTTTTAAAACAAACAAACAACACCGCCCCCCCAAAAAAGAAAAAAAAATCTCTAAAATGCTTGGTTGGGAAGAGAGTTTTTTATTAACTCAAGATTTTTTTTTTTTAATTTTAAGCATTTTTCAATCATGATGTGTTCTCTTCATTGCTGAAATAGTGCATCTAAAGCCATTGCTTCGTTTCGAAATAACCTCTTGTTACAACAAAGACACGTAGGAAGTGGGATTGCGGGATTCGGCACCTGTCCGCGGATTACTTAGAACAAGTATCTTTTCATGTGCTCACACGACGTCCAGGTCTCTCCTCTGGTGGGATATCTGTTCAGGGCTTTTGCCCATTTTTCAAGTTGTCTTCTTATTGTTGGGTTTCAAGTGTCTTTACATCTTTTAGATACAGGCTTTTGTCAGATGTATGTTTTGCAAATATTTTCTGTCTGTGGCTCGTCTTTTCATTCTGGTGACAGTGTTGTTTGCAGAGCTGACATCGTCTGTTTTGACGCAGTCCAGGCCATCCATCGTCTCCTTCGCGGCTCACACCTCTGTCTTACCCAGAGAGTCTTCACTGAGCCCAAGGTCGTCTCGACTTGCTCTGTGCTATCTCCCAGAAATTTTATAGCTTTACCTTTTACATTAGGTCTATGACACATAGTGAGTTAATTTTTGTGAAGAGTATAAGGTTTGTGTCTAGGTTCATTTCTTGCCTGTGGACGTCTAGTTGTTCCGGCATCTTTGTTGAAAAGACTGCCCTAATTCCACTGCGTTCTCTGCTGCTTTTTCACACTTCAGTGTAGGCGTGTTTGTGGGCGTTTGCTTCCGGCCTCTAGAACGGCGCCGAGACATAAAAATGAGTGGTTGGCTGGGAATGGGACTGATGGTGAGCGAAGGTCTCAGAAGCAAGGATGGGGGAGGTTACATGTGGAGATGCAAGTCTTGGCCACACTCTCTTCTGAACAACGTGAAGAACCCCTCCTGAGGGGTCCCGGTGGCCCCCAGGGTGCTTCCTGCCCCTCTCAACTCGCAGCTTGGCTGTACTCGTTCAGTCGTGGTCTTTGCTAAAAGGAAGCCCACTCTCCCCAGCGTCCTCGGTGGGCTGTCGGCTGTGCTTCTGCTCCGTGGCAACGTGCCCGTGTTGGAGGCAGAGCAGCAGTGCTGGAATCTGTTCTGTGGGGTGAGGTGGGACGGCACCTGCAACGGGCCTCGTTCCCATCAGGACATGTAGGGTGTTTGCAAACCTGGCAGAAAGGCTCCATGGGACTCCAGAAGGAATTTGAAAAGAACATTTGAGGCGAGGAGATAATTGAAGATAACGTAATTTTAGTATTTTAAACACTCTGTCATAGATGGAAAATGTAACCCTGCTATTTTTGGTGGGAACATTTCTAATGCTTCCCTGCATTTATTTCTGCCTTATTTACTTATTCTTGGCAGGGTATATTCTTCTGGAAGTCTTTCTCCTTTTCTCTCTTCATGCTTTATCTTTCCCGAGAGCATCGTGGTTGCAGGGACCTTCACCCCCACTCAGGCGCGTCTCTGAAGGGGGGTTGGGGAAGTTCAGGGCATGATGCAGACGCCCCCGTAGACACTCACTGTTGTTGTCAGACCCCACGTGGGCTGCTCTTTACTTCACCTGCAAGTGGGCTCTGCTGGGAGCGTCTGGGCCTGCATTCAGACTTGCAGTTGAAAACATTTCTTGGGGGCGCCTGGGTGGCACAGCGGTTAAGCGTCTGCCTTTGGCTCAGGGCGTGATCCCGGCGTTCCGGGATCGAGCCCCACATCAGGCTCCTCCGCTATGAGCCTGCTTCTTCCTCTCTCACTCCCCCTGCTTGTGTTCCCTCTCTCACTGGCTGTCTCTATCTCTGTCGAATAAATAAATAAAATCTTTAAAAAAAAAAAAAAAAAAAAAAAAGAAAACATTTCTTGCTTAGTACAAATATTCAAGAGTTTATTATAGGAAATATTAGCACACAAGCAGAATAAAACAAAATAACTTGTGAAGCCATGATCCAGCGATAACTGGAGGGTGCGGTATCCTAATCTGCGTGTGCCGTGAGCCAGCTTTGCAGGTGACACCGAGCATTTTCCACGGCCACGTGTCGCTGCACCATGGGGCTTCTTAGGGTCCGGCCACGGCGGCCGCAGTGAGTGGGGGGATGCGGGCCTCGGGCTGGTCTGCTGATCTGCATCTTGCGGATCCAGGAATTGGGGCTTTATAAGGTTCTCCAGGGGATGGTTTGCACGGTAGTACTTGGGACATGTTCTCCCCTGAATTATCTGCACGGCTGTATTTCTCACCGTGGTAGGATGTGACAGTTTGCTGAACCCCTTTCTTAAGAGCAGACTCTTATATGATGGTAGCATTTTGGCATTATTAACAATTGTTTAAGGAACAAATTTCTTTTTTTTTCCTTAAGATTTTATTTATTTATTTGAGAGAGAAAGAGCATGAGCAGGGAGAGAGGCAGAGGGAGAAGCAGACTCCCCACTGAGCAGGGAGCCCCACGTGGGACTCGATCACAGGACCCTGGGATCATGACCTGAGCTGAAGACAGATGCTTGACTGACTGAGCGACCCAGGTGCCCCAAGAACAAATTTCTTAATCCATTGTCTGCACATTTGTGATTATGTGCTTGGGATGCCTTCCTGAGGATTCCTGGAAGCTCTGGCTGAAGGACACGCGTGTTTCCTGAGCTCTGCACGCCCGTCAGCACGGCTGCTGGACCCCTTACTCCTTCACTGCAGAGCCGCCTGTTGTCCTTGCTACAGGTGCTAGGAGCAGAGCTGCGTAGACATTGGTGTGCACGGGCAGCACCTGGAGTCATGTCAGCGTGGTTGGTGGCTCACTGCGGGGGCGAGGGACGCCTGCGCCGCTGGCACGGGGACTACAGCTGGCGTGGTCAGGCTGGGGAGGCAGAGGGAGGGTGTTTGTCTCCACTGTTTCAGCAGCGGCGCCTGTAGCACAGCTGAAATATCTGACATACAGGGAGACACTTTGCACCATTCACTGCATGTCCTGGTTTCCAGCTCAAGGGGCTTCGGGGTCCCCTCCAGGTTGTGGGGCCCTTGCCCCCTCCCCGTCTCTGCACCGGCTTCATCATCAAGGAGCCCTTCTCCACGTGTGGGCTGCGGTGGCCCCAGGGTTTTTGACCATACTTCCAGCAGTCTAGAGGATTTTTTTTTTTTACGCAAGTCCCAGAAATTATTTCAACAGACGATCTTGGATCGCCTGCCAGCCCCGAACCAGTCTCGGGTGGAGGGATAGGGCATACTCACTGGCCATGCTGGCGCCCCTCACTGGAGGCAGGGAGAGGTTGGCTGTGGGTGTGGTGCCCATTGCATGGGCTGACTGCCGGGGGAGTGGTCCCCTCACCCCACAAGACTAGGAGGGGGTGCGTGGAAAGGAAGCAGCCATCACCAGGGTCTCTGTGGCCTCTTCCCCGAAGACCATCTGCTCTGTGGGCTGACCAGTGGGCCCCCCCGCACCGTGCAGCTGAGACCCGGCCCAGGCTGGGGCAGCGGTGCTGGGGCTCATGGGGCTCATGGCGGGATGGGCGGGGGCACAGAGTAGGTGAATGCAGGTCCGAGTGTCAGCAGGACAGTTTGGGCGGCAGGGAGGGGACAGGACACGTAAGTGCACAGGACTACGGTGTGAGGGGGTGACACGTGCTCCGTGCACTCAGACTCCCACAAACTGCAGGACTTGAGTGGGAGCATCCCGGAGCGAGCGGGTCAACGAGGTACAGCCTTGGGCACAGGCAGATGAAGGGGAGAGATGTGTTCTGGAATGTTCCAGCTGAGAGTTTAGAGCTCAGGTTTGCTCCTGAGCGCCTCAGACTCTGTGCCCCTCGCTCAGGGAAACAGTCCGTGTGGCGTCCCGGTGATAAGACGCAGAGTCAACCTCTCACCGCCGGACGCGGGGTCCTGGCCTCCCTGATCGCCGTGAGGCCGCGCTCTGTGCTCTCCGCGCACCAGGCGCCCTGGTGTAATGCGTGTGCGAAGGCGGCCAGCAGGCCGGCGGCTGCCCTTTGCATCCGCTGGAGCAAACGTTGCCTTATTAGGTGACTCGGTGCCAGACGTGCTGTTTCCTGTGCGCTGTGATCTGCACAAGTTAAATATTTAGACTCTGCTGTGTTTGAACACTTCTGCCAAAACGTGTTTTTCGGTTCTCTCCCTTGTCAGGGAGAGCTGGAGCGCGGCCTCCGGCCTCGCAGAGGGGGAGCGTCTGGGGGAGCTGAGCTAGAGGGGGCTGGGGCGAGGGGCAGGCCCGGCACGGTCCCCCGCGGACGGGAGGGGTGGCCCACGAGCCCCCTATTTCTGCAGCTTCACATCCAAACACAGTTGTTCTGTGACTGAAAGTGAACGTAGATATCAGGCCGCACAATGAGCCTCAGATGTGTGCTTTGATTCGCTTTTGACGACCGTCTTCCCCTCGGTTCCGAGTCTCGCCCCGTGTGCTGACGCCCCTCTGGAGAGCACACACCCTGTGCCTCGCTGGGGGATGGGGCAGAGCCGCCTGTGCGGGGATGCGGGGACCCCCCCACCGGCCGCGGGAGGCACGCGGACCCGCGAAGACGGGGAAGCGGCAGGAGCCTGTCACGAAGAAGGAAGAGCCCAGCCGAGGGCCTGGCTTCGCCAAGGAAAGCAAAACACAGGCAGAGCCGTTTGAACCAGCCGTAAACACTGAAAAATAAGCGATGCCGGGCAGCGTGAGGCCTTCCCTGCGGCCGAGGGAGACCTGCCCGGGTGTGGGGCCGGCCGCCCTGGCTGGTGCCTGCTCGGGGACACACAGCTCCACAGTCCGGCTCCTCCTCAGCCGGCGTCCTCCCCAGCTACCCGCCTCACGCGTCGGACGTGCTCTCCGGTGACACTGCCCCCTCTCCAGCTCCTGGCCCTGCACTCGAGCCGTGACCTCGCTGCTCTCAGCTCTCCAGGGCCTGACACAGCCTGACCTCGGACACCGGGGGCCACGCGCCCGCGGAGCCACCAGGCAGCAGGTGCAGAGGCCGCACGCCTGGGGCCGGCGCTCTGCTGCTCAGCCCGCATGTGGGTCAGGCTGAAGCTCTCGGCTGTCTGGTGGGATGATAATGGTCTCCACGCACGGCTGTGGGGAGCACCCTGACGGGTGCGTGGAACAGGCCTGGCCGGTCCCAAACATTCCCAGATTCGCCATTATTAGAAGAGTCCACAGACATGCCCAGCGCAAGGGTCTTCTCCTCGAATAATTTGAATCTATGGTCTAATGCAACAGTTCTCAAACTTTTTGGTGGAAGAATCCTTTATATTCTTAAACCTCATTGAGGACGTCAAAGAGCTTTTCTTAACCTGGGTTGTATCTGAATATTTCTGGTCAGTGTTAAAGCTGACAAGTGTTTACTACCCGGGGACACATCCTGTCTGTGTCATCGCAAGTCATTTGTGAGAATCAAAAAGCAAAGGACACGTTGATATTTTACAGAGGTGGTTATGACCTCATGGATCCCCTGGGGGCCCTGGGGCCACACTTTGAGAACCGCTGCTCTAGAGTAGGGACAAGACATAGACACATCACAAGCAAACAGAGGAGCTCTGTGTCTGTAAGGTCACGATGGTTGGGAAGCACGTGGATGAGCTCAGTGCAGTGGGAGGTCAGACAATCCAAGTCCCTTGCTGGTGGGGAGAATTAGGGGAGTTCCCCCGAGGACGTGGGCAGAGGTGAAAGCACTGACTCCTCAGCCTGAGGCCCATCATGGACCCACACGTGTAAGCTTACCTCCCCAGTGAGAACACTTGGCTCCTCGGGCCCAAACACCTACATTTGGGCTATTTAGATGCTTCTCCGAAAGCAAGTAGGGGGACGTACATTATGGGCAGAGCAGGAAGGGCCCTTTCTGAAGGTTTCCTAGAACAAAGAAAACCTGAAAAGGAGATTCAAGCCACCGTATCCTTAGAGATACTTGTTTTGAAATGGGGATTTGCCCTTTGAAATCTGTCCATGTTTAAAAAATATCTCGAGGCCAAAGTCCAGTTAGGGTGCCTTCCTTGATCTGAGCACCTCTGCTTCCATTTGTTCAAGAGCTTGCTGGCACCTAAACTTCATGACATTTCGTTTCTTCCCCTCTTGCCCCTATTACAGATAATGCTTCTGGTTTCAGTTGCGTTGGCTGTCTTGGTCCAGTGATTAGGAAAGTGACTGAAGAATGTCAGGATTTCTCACTGGGGCCAGTCTCAGAGGAGAGCAGCTTGTAAATGTGTCCTGGCCTCCCTGAGGTTGCCAGTGGTTGCTTGCGGGTGCGAGGCGTGGGTGTCCTGCCCCTGGCCCTGCGTGCCCGCCAGCCTCCCCTAGTGGTCATCGGCTGCATTGTCATGGCACAAATGGTGCTCAGATCTAGCTTAATGTCAGGTGCACCTGTGCAACGAGGCCGTGGACCGAAGGTTGGACAAGGCCACAGATGTGACGACACAGTAGTGCCTTGTGGAAGGAGCTGATCATTCCCTGTCCTGTGAGCTGAGCCCAGGACTGGGAGGCCAGCTTCTGGGAGACCACAGCTGAGGAAATGGAAGCAGCATTGCCTCGGGATTAACAACTTGGCTTGTATCCTACTTCCACCATGACTTGTTGCACAGTCTTGGGAAGCCACAGAACTTCCCTGCACCTGTGTCCACGAGGGGGACCCATGGGTGGTTTCAGTGCTTGTTGCACAGGTGGTTAGGACTGAGGGAAATTACCAGGTGCTGCTGGTGGCTGAGCTCTGGGTAGGACAGTCTGGTCCATGTGCCAGCAGTGCCTGAGTGGAGCTGAGGGAGCCTGGGCAAGTTATGAGGGTATCCTCACCTGTAAGGTGTAACTATCCTCACCTGTAAGGTGTAATGAGAGCAGCTTCTGAACTGAGTAAACTGAGTATCCATGAGTGTCTGTGACCAAGTATGAGTGTTCACAAGTATCTGTGACTAGGTGTGAGTACTCATGTGTATCCGTGAGTGTCTATGACCATGTATGAGTGTTTATGAGTATCTGTGACTAGATGTGAGTACTCATGAGTATCCATGAGCATCTGTGACCATGTATGAGTACTCATGAGAATTCATGAGTATCTATGACTATGTATGAGTGTCCATGAGTATCTGTGACCATCTATGAGAGTGTTAGGAGTATCTGTGACTAGGTATGAGTACTCATGAGTATCCTTGAGTATCTATGACCATGTATGAGTGTTCATGAGCATCTGTACCTAGGTGTGAGTACTCATGAGTATCCGTGAGCATCTATGACCATGTATGAGTGTTCATGAGTATCTATGACTAGGTGTGAGTACTCATGTGTATCCGTGAGTGTCTACAACCATGTATGAGTGTTCATGAGTATCTGTGACTAGGTGTGAGTACTCATGAGTATCCATGAGCATCCGTGACCATGTATGAGGGTATTAGGAGTATCTGTGGCTAGGTGTGAGTACTCATGAGTATCTATGAGTACCTATGACCATGTATGAGAGTGTTCATGAATATCTGTGAGTACTCATGATTATCTTTAAGTATCTGTGAGTATCCATGAGTACCCATGACTAAACCGTGAGTATCCATGAGCTCACAAGAAGTGGTTTGGATCATGCCAGCATGTAGTGACCCCCAGCAGTCCTCAGCAGTTGCAGTTGAGTAGGATAACAGATGGGAATTGCTTCAGTGCTGGCAAGTGCTAAGGAAATGTAGAATGCATCAGGGGACCTAAATGATTCTAGGACCCTTTCTGCTATGATCGTATATAGTCTGTTCATCTCCGAATCATTCCCTTGCAGATAGGCCCGCATCCCCCGTTCATCCCCTTTCGTACAGAAGCAATCATCTAGGCTCAGGGCAAATGCTCCCAGGGCTATTTTCAGAAGTAACAGTTACCCCAAGAACAAAAAAGGGTCCACGTGGTGTTTTCCAAGAAGGGAGAAGAATTCTACCTCAGGATTGAGTTACTTCTAGTAACAACAAATTGCTGTCCCTAAAAGAGCTGCTTTTAATGTCATTTCATATATTAGTCTCGGCAAAAACACCTGTTACAAGGAACTGGATGCAGGTCGTGGTGTTTGGGGGCGTGATTTTCAGGCATTGGCATATCATTTCTCCCTGGTTCTGAGGGTCCTGTCAACCTACAGTAAAATGCAGTTCTGCTGGCTTAGTCCCGTGGCCTCACGCGCCTTGTCCCGCACCCATTGGAGAGAGGGGTAGGTGAGCGTGAAACTCTTTGTGTGGCAGGATTTGTGTATCTCTTGTTTCATCTGTCTCACAGTGATGATGCAGCTAGGGGCTGATTTTCTCATTTTGTAAATGAGGGACAGACTTTGAAAGGTCAACTCAAGAATACACGGTGAGAGGGTTTGCGCTGTTCCGAACCCTGACACACATCTAGTCCGCCGGGTTGTGCGGCGTGGGTAGGGGTGTGGTTCTCAACCATCTGTCATTTGTGTCCAAATGCTGCTTCTGTTTTTTCTCTCTCTCATCTCATTACTTAAAACCCAGTATTCTTTCCTTTATCTACACGCAAAGAAAACTAATTCAGATAAATTTTAAAAAAGATTTTATTTATTTATTTATTTGAGAGAGAGAGACCCACAGAGCAAGCACAAGCAGGGGGAGGGGCAGAGGGAGAGGGAGTAGCAGACTCCCCACTGAGCAGGGAGCAGCCTGACAGGATGCAGAACTCGATCCCAGGACCCTGGGATCATGACCTGAGCCAAAGGCAGATGCTTAACTGAGCCACCCAGGCGCCCCTAGTTTGGAGAAATTTGGCCAACTCTGGATAGTGGCTTGAGTGGACACAGTGTATTTTAATCTAGGACAGTGGTATCAGTTTTTATTTGTAGCTGTGTTAGATGAAACCAGATAAAAGTCTTAATGTGAGATTTGAAAATGGAAAATATTCTGATCCCTTGTTAAGGAATCCAAATATAAAATCAGACTTCTTTTCTTACCTCCCTTTCAAGAAAATCAGTTTCCTAGTTCTACATAATTTAAAGGAAAAGAAGTAACATTTCTATAGCGCATTTGAGCCTTTGCAGCTCACTAACTATGAAAGGCGCTGTGAGCAGAGAAAATGGATGAGGGGGGCATTGTCCTGGAGGGAGCAGGCGAGGGGTGTGGCATTCAATGCCGGGGAAGGCTTCGGGGTGTCATTAGCTGTGGCCGGGAAGGTGTGCGCACAGTGGAGCTGCTTGGTGAGGGTTGCTGAAGCCCGTGCCATGATGGTGGGAGGGCTAGGGTAGCCCTGTGGGGGCTTGCAGTGTGGAGAGCCCTGGGGAGGTTGGAGAACGGGATGGGACCTGGGGAGCACCTTCGAGAGTTAGGTTCAATATGGAGGAAAAGCAAAGAAGAGGGTAAAGGATCACTCCAGAGTGATGTTTGTGCAGTTGTCACTGATAGAAAACTTTGGTGAAGTTGCCTTTCACTATGGATGAGCCCTCCTAAGACGGTGGGGACACAGGGAAGATACAGAGAGAGGTCAGATGGGAACGGGGTGTGACTGAGGCTCCCTCAGCATCGAGGGGCTCTGAGAGCTGGCCAAGGTGGCTTTTCCTTGTCATGGCTTATGGGGCTGTGCTTGCCTCCTCTTTCAGGGCCTACACCTCATGTCTCCGATTGGGAACGACTTCTAGATCTATAGTTACTTAAGTCTGGGTCTGCTGCTATGGGAAATACACATATATGGGAAAAATAATCGGGATGGACACCCGTGGTCATTATTTTCTTTCTGAAGAAACCAGACCTATGCATTGCATCCAGATCTTTATTTTTTTGGAAATATGAGTTTGGCTGTGGGCTTCCCATATTGTCTGTTTACTGTCGGTATTTCTAGAGAGGACGGCGAGAGGTGGGGTGCCGTGGTTGGCGCGTGGGTTTATGTGCCATAGCCTGAGTATGGATTCCCACTCGGCTTTTCCTAGCTTTGCCATCTTGAGTGAGCCATCAACTTTTGCGGAACCTCCCTTTGTTCTGTTGGTAAAATACACGATGGGAATATATACCCCTCATTCTGTTATTATTAGGATTACAGGAGAATATGCAGACGCTTGCCTGTAAATATTAAGGCAATGACCCTGGATTAAGGGCGAATCTGAAAAACCGTCCTTCAGAATTACATTGCCTGGCTGGTCACGAATGCGCGTTGCTCGTGGACAAAGCCTCAGCATCGTGGCTCCCACGTGGCATCTTCCCGAAAGCAGACCTGCGGGTAATTCTATTCCATCCATACTGTAAGTTTCAAGGGCTCCCTTAGCCCAATCTGCCATTTCTAGAAAATCAAATGGCAAGGGTGCATTTCTTTTTATTTTTTTTAATATTTTTCCTTCTTTGATCATCTGTGTTGTATAATTAAAAAGAAAACCACAGAAATTCCATGACTGATGAAGACAATATGAGTAAAAATCAGGGATTCAAGTCTAAGAAAACATGGAAACCACTCTGATGACATCAGTGACAGATGAAATATATGCCTGTTTTAGCTTTATCTGGTAACTGGTCAGAAATGCAAATCACTCAGCTCACCCCAGACCCGCACTTTGGGGTCCGGATGGCTTGGTTCCAGTCCTGTCTCTGCCACTCGTTACCTAGATTGGGACAATGATTTATCTTCTCTGGTTCAGTCACTGAATTTGTAAAACGATGACAGTAAACCCACCTCACAGAGTGAGCACATGCGAAAGGAGGTCAGCACATGAAACCTCTGTAGTCCTGCATCCCCACGACATGTTACCAACTGTCGATCGTGTCTCTGCTCATGTGCAAATTCATATGCTGTTTATAAGTGGGATTCTACTGAGCGAACTGCCTGTTACTTTATCTCTGACATACTCGTGTACGTGAAGTCCTTTTTACAGCTCACAGCACTTCCCAGACCTCCCTTTACGTAGCAGTGAGACCCGTAGTATCCACAGGTTAGACCGTATGTATTCGCCCAAAGCGTCATGTACGCGGTATTATGGAGAGTACCTCACGGCTTACGAGCCCCCGTGGCACTTACATACCTTTTAAAACAACAGAACAAAGGTGAGCGGCTCATCGCTGATCCAGTGTGCCGACGGGATCAGTGTGTGTGTACCCGCGTGCTTCGGGAGGTAAACCGGGGTGTCCTTGGCCTTCCAGAGAACGGTGGTCTAGACACACCTCTAGTTGGACCCTTAGTCGTTTATTGCATCTGTGCGGATCGTCTCTGTATCTTCACCTGGGCTCCCCCATGTTCGCAGCGTCTGCCGCTGCACCTCACGTGTCCTGTGGCCTCAGATCCTCAGGCCTCATTATCCCGTGTAGGTGAGGAAATGGGAGACAGTCTTAAGTTGGTCCTCTCTCAAAGAGCTCGCCACCAGGGTTCTTAAAGTGCAAATAGGATCATAGCCGTCTTTAACTTTCTTACAAGGCTTTCCACGCTTGTGGAAATCCCTCAGCTTGGCTCAGGAGTCCACCAGTCTGGCCTCTGCTGCCCTATGTGTCCACCTCCAGCCGTGGACCCTCCCTCTGCGGCCGTGCACCCTCCTGGGTAGCTCAGTGCCCCTTGTACCGTGTTTGCTGAGCACAGATCTCAGTGAGCATGTCACTAACTGTGTGCACATTAAAAGCAAGGGTCATGAACTAATAAGGGAATGTGACAAAATGCTTAAATTATTTGGTATCTTAATTAGGAATATTTTTTGAGAGAATTTTGAAAATACCGTAAGGAGATGCAAAAAAATAGGAGATACTGGTTTTGGAAGCATGCAGCGGAATGAGTGTTGTATAGAGAGCTACTGTTTCATGACAACTGACCCCAGGATGTTTGCGGCGATCAATGGTCAGTGTTTGTTTCTCATGCACCTGCTGATCTTCGCTGGGCTCTGCTCCCCATGCCTCATCCTCCTTGCTTGAGTGAGAAAATGAGAATGTTCTTCTTGTAGCAAGAGCAGAAGCAGGGGAAAGCAGGTCCAAATGCACACACCTGTCAAGCCCCAGCTCGCTTGATGCTTACAGACATCCCACGCGCCCAGTAGTTCACAGAGCAGGGAAGGCTCGCCGCCAGTGTGGACAAGCTGCAGAAACTTGCTGAGAGGGAGGGAGGAAGGATGGGCCGGCAAGGCCATCTGTTGGTTCTGGAGTTAGTGTGCAGTTATTCTGAGTGGATACTGGAGAAGACACTGGAGGAGGTGAGACACAGGCAGGGACGCGTGCGGGAATCGGATGAGGAAACAGTGCTCTTCCGGCCTCCCGGGCTGTGCCTGAAGCGGTAATTGGGACTTGGCAGAGGCCATCAGAGGTAGACAAGCTCCAGTCCACGCACGTCAGAGCCGTGCTACAGGCCTGCGAACACTTGGGAGTCGGGCCAGCCAATAGCAATGAGGTTGCAGGCCAGCAGAGGACACTTACAGAGGACACTGAGGACCGTCCCGGGGGAGTGAGGACGAGGGGCGGGTGCTGGGCTGTTCATGTGACCCTCCGACCAGACAGGAGACCTGCTTCTACCCTGGAGGCCCTCACAGAGCAGATTCATACCTATGTTGATCAGGGTCCTTCGCACGCGGGACCAAACAGAGCTTCTGCTGGTCTTACTCTCACTTGTAATGGGAACTCTCTTGAACCAATCAAGTCAGCGCTTGGAGGCCCAAGAGTTATCACGGACAAAGCTGACAGTACGGGTCTAGAGTCACACTCAGCCTGGAGATGCTCACGTCCTGTGCTTTGCGCCACATTGCGTGCTAAGAGTTCTTTGCTTTGTGGCATGTATAGATAATGGAACACCAAGTCCTACTGGAAAAAAGAAGGAGAAGCTAAGCAATCATTAAGCACCTCTTCCTGGGGACTGACCGGGGGCTTTCACGTGTATCTGTGCGTCACTGCTGCGAGGTGCTCTCCATCATAAGACAGACCAGAAAAAGGAAGAGCGTGCTGCCAATGAAATGGCCAATATTTTCTCGTATCTTAGAATTCCTATTTTATTCTTATCTCAAAAACTTTCAAAGACTCATTGAAGTATTGATTTGTTTATTGAGGAAATTCGTATAGAGTGAGTTGCACAGATGAGTGAGATGTGTCCCGTGAGATGAGCTTTGACAAGGGGAACGCCCATGTAACCCACACTCCGTCAAGACCAGGACGGTCTCCGCCCCCGGGCGAGCTCCCTCGGGCCCTTCTGGGTCATCGCCTTCTCAGAGGTAACTCCTGTTTTGAATTCCATCATTCCATTATTCCATGTTACTTTTACCTGGGCTAGAGTTTCATGTAAATAGCATAATGTACTATATAGCCCCTTGTTTCTGTCTTTTTTGCTCATTATGATAATTTTGAGATTTTTTTTTTTTACCATTTTTACCATCTTTACTGGTACATGTATTGCCCATTTATTCTCTGTAACTTACGTGTGTAATTGTATATTGTGTGCACGTGCACGGTGGTGCACTTTCTCCTTGATAATTGAGCGCTCTCAGGTTGGGCTGTTATAAATAAAGCTGCCGTACCTGTTCTTGTATCAGGGATTTTATGGATGGGTTATTAATTACTGCTGGATAAATACCTAAGAGTAGATTTCCAGAGCGTTCCTTTCATTTCACACCCATGTGAGAGTCCCAGCATTTGGCTTGGTGATTCTCACGTGGGCCGCTCTAGCAGCACGCGGCGCTGTGCCACTGAGGTCTTAATTTGCATTTTCCTGATGACCAGTGATGCTGAGCAGTGTTTTCAAGTGCTTATTGTTCAGTCGTGTTTCTCTCTCTGAAGTGTCTGTTCAAATATTTGCCCAGTTTAAATGGAATTGTTTGTCTTTTTTACTGATGTGTAGGAATCATGTATATAACCTGAATAATGCATTAGGGACATTTTCTCACAGTCTGTGGCTTAGCCTTTTACTTTTTTAATGGTGTCTTTGGTGAGCATTAGTTTAAGTTTTAATAGAGTCCAATTTACCGCAATTTTCTTTTGTGCTTAGTGCTTTCTATATCTGCCCTAACAATCTTAGTCTAAGCCAGAATCACAAAGACAGTCTCACGTATTTTCTTTATAGCCTTTATATTTTTTTAGCTTTTATGTTTGGATCTCTAAATCATTGTGAAAATTGTTGTATCAGTGTGATTTAGGCTTTATTTATTTTTTATTGGCATGTAGATAGCCTGTTGTTCTAGAATCATTTGTTGAAAAGACTTTCCCTTATTGAATTGCTTTGGTGACTTGTTAAAGATCAATTGAATGTATATTTTTGGGTCTATTTATGAAGTCTTTATTTTTCCTATTATGTACTTAGCTCTCCTTATTCCAGGCACATACTGTCTGGATGGGCAGCTTGATAATCACTTTTCAAACATGGTAATATTAGTCCAACTTTGTTCTTTTGAAAGAG
>NW_024423675.1:69208729-69238574 GCF_017311325.1 Ursus maritimus
TTGGATACTTCAGGTCTTTTGATTTTCCATGTACATTTTAGAATGAAAATGTCAATTTCCACAAAAGAGCTTCCTAGGACTTTTTTAAAAATGACTTTATTTATTTATTTGAGAGAGAACAAGAGCAAGAGCGAGAGAGAGAGCGAGTGCACAAGCAGGGGGAGGGGCAGAGGGAAAGGAAGAAGCAGGTTCCCCACTGAGCAGGGAGCCCAGTGTGGGACTCGATCCCAGGACCCTGGGATCATGACCTGAGCGGAAGGCAGAGTCTTAACCAACTGAGCCACCCAGGCGCCCAGAGTTTCCTAGGACTTTCGTAGAAATTGCGTTGAAACCACAGAGCAATTTGGGAAGAATGAACATTATAACATCACTGAGACTTCTGATCTATGAACATGGTACATCTCTTTTCACTTGTGTTCTCTTCCTTTCATTTTCCTCAGCAATGCTTTTTCAATGTCTTGCACATCTTTTCATACGTTTATTTGATGTTTTTGATGTTATCAGAGATGCCATTTAAAAAATTTTATCTTCTAGTTATTCACTGCTACTACATAGAATTATAGGTGCTTTTGTAGACTGACACTAAACATTGAGACTTTGCTATGTTCACTTATTAATTCTAGAAGTATTTTCTTTGTAGATGTCTTAGATTATTCTTACATGCGTAATTCTGTCACATGTGATTAAAGAAAGTTCTGCATTTTTCTTTCCCATCTTTATGTGTTTCTATTTCTTACTTTAATGCCTTGCCTAGGATATCCAGTGTAATGACAAATAGAAGTGGTGAGACTGTTCCCAATCTTAGAGTGAAAGCATCCAGTCTTTTATCATTATATCTGATGTTAGCTGTGGGTTTTTAAAATATATGCTTTTTAGCAGATAGAGAAGGTTTTCTTCTAATACCAGTTTTCTGGGAGTTTTGCCATTTAATTGACAAAGTGGTTCACCTTAATAAAAGTGAACACCTAAATCTCTTTGTCTAAAAATGGGTAGGAAGATTGGTAGGAGAAGAAAGGGATAAAGAAAGGGGGGAGTAATCAGAAGGGGGAATGAAGCATGAGAGACTATGGACTCTGAGAAACAAACTGAGGGCTTCAGAGGGGAGGGGGGTAGGGGAATGGGATAGGCTGGTGATGGGTAGTAAGGGGGCACGTATTGCATGGTGCACTGGGTGTTATACGCAACTAATGAATCATCGAACTTTACATCAAAAACCAGGGATGTACTGTATGGTGACTAACATAATGTAATAAAAAAACATTAAAAAAAATAAACTCCACATTTTTATAAAAAAAATAAAAATGGGTAGTTTTACTATAACTAAAAACATTTTGTAGGGCATAATGTTATTAAAATATCAAACAGAGTTACTGAAGATTATTTCTAGTTTTTTAAATAGTCCCCTCAATTTTAAAAGACACCTTATCCTTCTTTCTAAACATTCTCATGTATTTTTCCATTAGCCCCGCTGACCATCTTACGAGGAGTTACACGGGTATGGTACCGTCTGGCAAATGATTCCTGTAATTTACCTGACTTCCCTAAGCCAGGTCAGACTAAACTGAATCTTGATGCTGTGTTTCTCCTTATCTTGTTTAATCTCCATTTCACATTGTGCAGCCTGCCGTATTTTTGGAAGGATTACCAGAGATTTAAGTAACAATGCTGACTTTGAATATTAAATTTGTTGAATGCCCTTTCATTTATAGAAATAAATCAGATGAGAGTACATAGAATATAGAATCTGTCAGTATAAATTAGATATGAGTTCATGTAAATACAATGAGCTAGAACTATTAGGGTAATGGATAGGCACATTTTCAATACCTGCAAATAGTTTCTGAAGAACTCTAAGGGTATTGGTTATATAGGGTTAAATAACAATTTTACGCAATTCTTTAATAACAAGGTATGTCTTGGAAAACAAAATGTACCAAGAGCAGATTATTGCGTGGATAAAGGGACACAGGGTCCCTTTACGGAAAACAACAATACCAACCGACCAGCCAACAGCTGGGCAGCACTCTCCGCAACAACACAAGCAATAGCAACCCTGCTGTGGAGGATTTGGGACCAGGCGTGGAGCCCTTGCACAGTGTACAGATAACTAAGAATGGAACAAGGGAAAAACAGAGTCAAGAAGAAGTAACTAGAACCTCGTGATGAGCTGCTGGTGTCAGAATTCTGTGTCTACGCTGGTGGGTATGGGGACGGGCAAAGACACAGTTTGAAGTATTTTAGTTTTTAAAGGACATTTTCAGGATTCTGTGCCTCTTGGAAAGTGAACAATGAAACCCTAAATATTAATGTGCAACTCTTCGAAGGTGAAGTAGCCAGAAGAACTTACATATGCAGCCTGCATGTTCTTAAAATGGGGCCAAACCCAAAGGTCTCTTTTTTGTTGTTTTTTTTCGAATGGATGTGATTTTTTTAAAATGCTTTGGGCATCATCATATTTAAAATCAAGTGGTATACAGTTAATGAGATCGTCAATTAAGAGGTTTTTTTTCCCCCTTGAAGTTCATAAATGTCCTGCAGCTCTTTGTTATAATCTAATTTTCCTTTGGTTGTCAGATTATTTGAACACACTGTCAGACACATTTTAAGTCACCAAAATCAATTGCTAGTTTGGAAAATAAAATAATTTTTAAAATTAACTCTTTTTTTAATCCAACCGAATTTACAGAGGTAGTTTTCTAAAAATACAGAGTTGTTATGTGATCGTAGAAATTAAAATTTATAGAAACAAACTGGGGTTGTACTTCTATTGTAACGGGAAACTGTTGAGGCGGACTGTCTCCAAAGTGCTTCTCAGGAGTCTGCCCAGAACGGGGCATCTCAGCCACACGCATTGGCAAGCTCGTGCAGCCAGGGAGAGCACACCTGCTCGGACCTGTGCAAGAGTAAGTGGAGTGAGCTAGGGAGGAAGTTCAGTGCAATCATCGCAATTGTGTTGAAGGGTTAACGCATTTCCGCATGGGCTCAAGGTGTCAGCAGGGCAGCCAGTGAAGCCATGACAAGAGCAGAACCATCTGGATTGCTGAAAGCCAGTGGCCTGGATGAGAACGGACCTGATAAACTGAATGCAAGGCTGCTCTTCTGTAGAGAATGCTGGGATTTGGCGGCATGACGAACTGCGTATGTGACACTGAGAGCGGAGTACGTGCCTCAATGGCCAGACACAGAAAGTGAAGAACGTGTAGCAGAAATGCCATCAGCTGTTTCAACTCCTACCAATAATGTGAGGCTTCGTTATGTATCATTACTTGGTGCACCAGGCCATTAGTAGGATAATGTAATGTGAACGTGGGCATCGATGAATCCACCAGTTACAGAAAAATCTAGTATTTCCCCAGTCTGATGCTTGAGTATGTGATTTAAAAAAAGCCTACATGCATGGTATTGATGCATCTAAATTTTCTTTTGGGCTGTGAGTCTTGTTCTTTTTAATCCTTGTGTCTCTGCCTCGTGGGTTATGTAAATCTTGGGCTCGATGTTAGTAATACTTAAGTTCGTATGGAGCCTATCACTTTGTATGTGTGACTGACTCAGTCGGTCATCCTGGGAGACAGGCAGGGTGGGCGTACATGAGGACATGGGATTTGACCTTTGCTGAAGTTGGTGAGACGAGAGATTGAGGGACCCAGGAAGGCTGAGAGCCTGACTCCGACTCCAGAACCTGACGTTTTCCCTGATGACACCGCAGGGGCTCAGAACCACCATCCTGTTCTGTCCCTGCCCCCCCATAGCTGTGCCGGGAGGCTTCTACTCACTTTCTGGTTCTGCGGGAACAGGAGCCTCATTTACCCCCAAGGCTCTTTTCCCCACCAGTTTAATTAGAAAAATACACATTTAACCAACCATCAGTTCTAAATAACATCTCAGCTTTTCTTTTCCCCTGGGGACATTTCCCAAACAGGGACTCTGGGCAGTTTCTCTTGGACAGATTCAGTGACTTCTGACGCATCATACCTCCTTGGCCCTTTCTGTGACCTCACATCAAAATTCCTTCTATTCATTTTTTTTCTTTTTCGATCTGTCTTCCTTCATACGTTAGCTCCTCAACATTTAGTGTAAGAGTAAATTACAGCAGTAAAGCCCTGCCGAATAGGAAAGAAAACTGAAATATTTGTGTCTAATGGATCAAACTGGGTATTATACTCTGAATTTTGTAGGCATTAATTATTTTATTTTCTTGCTGAATGATTTTCCAGAATCCCAAACTTTATTTTTTTGCCATTGATGGCCATTTTTTGGAATGGGTTCAATCTAACTTCTAATAATATCACTGTTTTAAAACCCCAAGTTCAGTGGCCTCTATAACCTGACGGGTCTGGCCGGCTGCAGGCACTGACACCTCTATGTCACGCTCGAGGGCCTTCACCTGGTCACCACATTCCTCAGGCCAGGCTCTCCTCCCGCGTTTCCTTGTTTCCATCCTCACTGCTCTGTTCTCTCCAGAAACGGTCCCTCTTCCCTGTGTCCTTCTCTAATGTTTTGTGGGGTCTTATCAACATGTGTCTGGACCTTCCTCAAGACCTGTCCCTTTTGCAGCCGTGCTCCGATGTGTCTCAGTGACTGAAAGCTTCGGAATTGTGGTGAAATATGACTTACTTTGCTTTGCTCCCCATTCCCCTCCATTTGTGAGTGCCTGATGTCCCTCAGGGAGCAATGGGTGATTATGCATCTTCCCGTGGCCCCAGCGTGACTGGTGTGGAACCAGTGGTCAGGTTCCCTGGGTCTGGGGCCGTCTCGTTGGGGGCTCCACTTTCCAACGCAGAAATCATGCTTCTGTGTAGCCTCTGTTCTCAGGGGTCCTCAGTGGTTTGTCTGGAGGTCTTCTTCCTCCCTGATGGCCCTCACTAACAGGAAACACAACTGCATTTCCCTGAGATTGAATTCCCCCCGTGGAACCAAATTTACCAAATAAAATTGCCTCAGTTAACATTTCTAACCAACCAGGGTGTTTATGCAAACAAGCATGAAATTTCTTCTGATCCAGCTATAATATCTTCTATATTTTACAACATTCTTGGCAAATTTTATGAGATTGTTGACTTAATCTTATTTTGCTTATAATGAATCTGCAAATATGAAATAAAATACTCAAAAGGGACATTTCAGGAATTTCCCAGAACCATTTCTATAGATACAGTATGTCCTTGGACGGAGCGTGGGGAGTATTTTGTGCCCAGATAATCACACCATAAATTCCGTTCACTAATAAAATTTCTGAAAAGGAACCAAGTGGATGCTACAGCGAGCGGTGCGTTTTCGGGGGGTGCCTGCTGGAAAAGCAGTCCTCGGCACTCGCTGATTCTCCCGAGGGTCTAAGTCCATTTAGTCTTGGGCTGACTACGGGTTTCTGAAAAGCAGCACCTAGTTGCCTCGGAGATGTGGCTCCACTCTGCTTTCCTCGGTGACTTCTCGTGACCTACGGTGACTTACCAGACAACGCAGCAAGAAGTCAAGTCACCGTCATTTTCTTCTTGACAATTTCCAAGCCGGAGTCGGAGTGAAGGCTTCTTTACAATAACCACGTCATGCATGGTTGGATTTTATTTATGCATCTGTGTATCAGATGAGCAAAATCTCGAGTATACAGAATAGGACAGAACTCAAAAGGCACAAATTAAAATTATAAAAGAATCAGGTGGTGCTGTATAAGCAATGGAGTGGCCACTGATCGTTTTTGTGTATTTAGAAGTCGCCGACATGGGCTGTCTCGCCAGCAGCTGGAACAGTGCCTGACACAGAGAGGGTCTTCAAGCAGGGTGTGTCGGACCCACGGATCATGAGTGTTACTGCAGAAATCAAAACCAAATGCCAGCCCTAAGGTCGGACTGTTCAAGGATCAGAACCCTGTTGTTTAAGTTCTTCACTTACAGACAAAAAAAAAAAATCAGATTCTGGGTGACTAAAGCCACAGGGAATTTATTGGAAATACTTGGAGGCCTCACAGAGTGGAGCTCAGATGGCTGCTCCCCGGGGTCCCGGAGTGGGTTCCGTGGTCTGGACGGCCCCAGAGACCACCCAGCAGCCTCCTCAATATTTATGTGCCAGGCAGACAGCACCCGAGTGGGCACGGCTGGACCCAGCGCAGGACTCTGCAGACTGGCCTCAGGCCTCCCGGCTGTTCGGTGCCGGCCTGGAGCCCTGGCCACCGGGACAGCTGTCCACACGGGGCTTTCTGTGCGGCGACCAGGGCACGTGCCGCTAGGAACGCGAGCTGTGCTGTGCACCCAAGGGCCGATTTCTTCCTTCTCTCTCTTATCCATGAAAATGATTTGGCACCTACTGTGACATATGGATGATTCGTGGGTTCTGTGATTATCCTACAAACTGTGGATCTGGGTAGATATGGTGATTAATTAAGCTTCAGTCTCCCTCGTCTGGGAAGGAGGCTGTGTTCAGTCCAGGAGGCTACGGGAGGGAACATACTTTTTGAGTAGAACACAGAGGAGGACCTAAAAGGCAACATTTCTATGTTTTTCTAGTACATACACGGGAATTTACATGGTTTAAAAAAAAATCTAATAGCATTTGGTAATGTCAGTAAGGGGTTAATCACAGAATTCCGTGTATGGTTACCCTCATGTAGTACATGGAGTTGCTAGAGAGCCTAAAATCTGGATAGTTTTCCAACTATTAATATCATAACCATGGTTTATTATCTAAAAAGAAATTTACTGAGTGCCTGTTATATGCCAGCCACTCTTTTAGCATTGGGGGGATAGTGGAAATAAAAGCTAACAGTTCTGAAACACGGTCCATATGTCAAACTGTGCACGTCTAACCGTCCAGCTCGTGGCGGGGACCGAGGCAGGTGCCCGTCTTCCTCAGGCACTCGGCCCAGCCTCCAGCCTCCGGCACCGACGCAGGAGCGCACTCCTCAGCTGCTCGGTGGTTCCACCTGTCTGATGTCACATTTACAGTCATAAAATCCCTGCACGTAGTAGCTAGCTAGTCCCAAAGCAGACTGAAGCGTAAGTTGCAGAAAATCGTTGCATAAGCAGAAAACTGCTATAGAGAGTTTTATATCAAATATATTCACTCAGTGCATTCTTTTCTTTTCCTTTGTAAGGAGAAATGTGAAAGCAAAAGAATGTCATTTCCAGACGCCACACGACAGCTCTGGGTGAGGGCGGGTGTGCTCTTGGGTGTGTGGGGCCTGGGGTGGGGAGCCGCTCTGTGGTCAGCCGCGCGCATGACCGTGAACGCAGGGCTCAGTTCTCTGCAGCTCCTCCGTGACTGGGGGGCTGACCACCCCTGCCCCCGAGACATGGCAGCTCTGTGATTAGCCTTGACCTCAAGCCTCCTGGGGTCAGAGGGTGAGTGGCCGTGGCTCAGGTTTCTCATTCGACCTGCTTCCTGCTCAGTGGTCACAGGCCACACCGGGAGAAACCCCACTCCAAAGACAAACCTGAGACAAGGGCCCACATTTTCTTTAAAATATGTGGGGAGGGTGATTTAATTTGCCAGTGTTAATTTTTACTGTCATGTATTTAGGCTGGAAGGATCCGGAAGAGGAACATTTGGAATACGCTATTTCTGAACTACATTTTAAACCACGTGTGACTTTGTAGTGAAGGATAAAGTATTCTCCACGTTTTACTGTATTTGACTCAACTTCATTACCATCGGAGGACTCCTGAGTAGACAGGACTCCCTTTGTTGTGATGCTAGAGTGTGAATACCCCATGAGATTTGCTTACTTCTAGAGTTTTCTTTTTTATCTCCAAATTTTAATTAAATTCCAGTCAGTTAACATACAGTGCTACATTAGTGCCAGGTGTGCAGTCTAGTGATTCCTCACTTCCATGCATCACCCGGTGCTCATCACAAGTGCCCTCCTTCGTCCCCGTCACCTGTTCCCCATCCCCCCACCCACCTCCCCTCTGGTCGCCAGCATGTGTTCTCAGTAGTTCAGAGTCCGCAGCTTGGTTTCTCTCTCTCTCTCTCTCACTTTTCCCCATTATGTTTATCTGTTTTGTTTCTTAAATTCCACTTATGAGTGGGGTCGTCTGGTACTTGTCTTTCTCTGACTGACTTCATTCAGCATCAGACTCTCTAGCTCCATCCATATCATTGCAAACACAGCAAAAAGATATCATTCTTTTTTGTGGCTGAATAATATTCCATTGTGCGTACACCACGTCTTCTGTGTCCATCCATCAGTCGATGACGTTTGGGCTCGCTCCACAGTTTGGCTGTTGTTGATGATGCTGCTGTGAGCATCGGGGCGCAGGTGTCCTCGAGCAGGTGTTTCTATAGTCTTTGGGTTAACACCCAGCGGTGCAGTTGCTGGGTAGTAGGGTAGCTCCATATTTAACTTTTTGAGGAACCTCCGTACCGTTTGGCAGGTGCTTACTTAGACCAGCGTTATACAGATGGCGTGAGATTTCCGTCTGCCCAGAGGCAGCGGGGCACGGGCTGGCGAGCTGTCAGCCCATGTGCTTCTGAATCCGACAGGCCCGGATCTGCGTCCTGGGCCAGCCCCTTCCTAACTGCCTGGCCTTCCCCATGTGACTTGTACCTTCCTCTGTCTTCTCATCTGCCAAGTGGCTAAACGAGAAAACCCGTGAAACGAACGAGGGCAGCTCTAGCGTGTGGAAACTCTAAGTAGCGGCTGTTCTGCTGCATGAGTGTTAGAGGCTGTTAGACTGTGTCTGTCATCGTCAACAGCAGCTGTCCCTCCGTGATTGCACGCTACACACACGCATGGGGGCTGTTTCCGCCGGGGGCCCCAGGTTCACGGTCCGCTGAGACGGGGCTCCACTGTGCTCAGAAATAAGCCGGACACATAGGCTTTCACTCCCTTTGCTGCAGCACCATCTTCGATAAAAGTTGGTGACAAAATGGAAAGAAGTAGAAAATGATTCTCGGTCCAGCACTGATGGCAAGAGGATGTTTGAAAATGCTTACAAGTGGCCTCGGTGCCTACCACCCAGACTGCTGTTGTCCTGATTTTCATGCAGTCCAGTCCTGTGTCCAGAGCCACCCCACCTGTAACAGGAGTGGCCACAGGGGTGATGGGCCGGCCGTGCCCTGAGTCCCTCCAGAACTGTCTGCCCCTTCCTTCCTGGTTCCCTGCAGCCTTCCAGTCACACCCTCAGGGGCTCCGCGTGGGGCTGCCTATGCGCTGTGTGCTCACACCTGTCTTTCCTCCCCTAGTGTCCTCGTGTGACCAGGAGCAGCAGTCGGCCCTGGAAGAGGCCAGGCAGCCCAAGAACGACAACGTGGTGATCCCCGAGTGCGCCCACGGCGGCCTCTACAAGCCAGTGCAGTGTCACCCCTCCACCGGCTACTGCTGGTGCGTCCTGGTGGACACTGGGCGCCCCATCCCCGGCACGTCCACCAGGTAAAGCTGCTCCCATGGTCCGGGGAGGGAGGAGACGGGGAAGGCAGGCCCCCGTGGGTGCCGCTGGCGTGGATGCCCGGCGCCCAGATCTCGCTTGGCTGCTGGACCGTGCCAGCCATGGGCTCACCTCCCTGTACGGCAAGCCTGCAGAAACCGACGGCTCTGGCCGCCAGAAGCTGGAGGAAACCGTCTCTCTGATGGTCGCCGGGAGCTGCCTGCGTGAGTGACAGCAGGAGCCGTGAAGGCTGAGGTCTTTACGTGATGTCGTTACGCACGCAGGCTGGATGGTGAAAACCGGCTCTGGGATCCGGCATGGTGGGCACTCAGGCACCATCCGCAACTTCCTCGTGCTTCTGGTTTTGGCAAAGGGAGCCAAGCGTTCCACAGGCTGAAAGAACGGATTGCCTGAAGTGGCTTTCTGTAGCATAAACATAAAGAGAATGTGCTCAAGGCGAGAGCAACAATCGCTGTGCAAGGGTCTGAGATACAAAAAAATTACTCACTCCTGTTTTGTGTGAGTTGGAGCAAAGGGTTGCATCATCCCACGCAAAGCACACGACGTGCTCACGAAATTTGTGTAAACAGGAGTGAAGACGAGTTTGCAGTTCTTTGTTACAGGAATTGATCTTTGTTCATAGATTTATATAAAAATAATTTACAAATGGACAAAAAATATTGTCTCTCAGAAGTTATCCCATGTAGCCCCTGTTTTCCTCTCCAGCACCTGGGCACAGGCATTTTGACACTTGCTCAATTATTTCCCCCAGTTTTTCAAGTGTGATCATGAGACATTTCGAGGAGGAAAGCCTCCACGGTAGCTTCCAGGCAGCCAAGTCCAGGTGACCGGTGAATAAACGTCTCGTCCCCATGGACTCCACACACACCTGGCCCCCATTGGGCTCATCCGATAAAACCAGTGTCCTTGGGATCCTGCTTCGAAATTGGGCTAATGCAATCGTATTAAAGCTGGTGGCCATCATGTCGCTCACGCTGGCCACAGTGGAAGGTGGCGTGCCTTCCACGCCGTGCTCACAGAAGCAGCGGGGCAGAGCGGACTCCAGACGAGGGAGTTCAGGCCGGAGGCTGAGGTCCGGCCACTGCAGGGGTGCTGCTGGACATTGTTCCGCACAGGTGTGCTCTGCACAGCTTGAAAAGAACACAGATCTTTTTAAGGTTTTGGTATGAACAGTTTGTTTAGGTTTCTGTGCACATGTGTATAGGGAGGACTGTTTTTTGAGAAGCCGTAGGAAGCAGCATTTCATCTATCTACCCTTCCTTCCTTCCTTCCTTCCTTCCTTCCTTCCTTCCTTCCTTCCCAAATGCCGATGGTCAGCAATAGCCCATCACTATTCTAGGGACTGAGGAAAGAGCGTTGACCAGCAGAGCAGGTCTCCTCTCTCAAGGGCTTTCTCTGCTGCTTGGGGAATGTCAGGGAAGGAGCAAGTGGCACCACTTCCCATTGCAGCAAAAGGGAAGCCCTCACATCCACCAGCTCAAATCTTGGCAAGTCACACACCTCAGAGGTGAAGGAAGTTGGGATATCTCAGGAATTCGAGGACATACTTTAATCAGCCACTTTTTTGGTTCTTCCTGCTTGGCCGTCTTAGACTTATGGGCCAGCTTTGTGCCTTATCCCTGACGAGGTTGCTAGAAGCATCACCCGACATAGTTGGGACTCGTTCTGACAGCAAGGACAGCCTTCCCCATAGACCCTCAGGGGCCTCCCCTCACTCGAATTGGCCAGACTTTCCCCTGGACCGGGCCATCTGCTCGCAGAGGAAGGGCCATTGTGCCGCACATCACGTGGCACCAGGCGTGGGACGGGGCCACTCCCCAGCGCCTTCACTGCTGTGCCCGCTGTTCTAGGGGCAGGGGATGTACAGGAAACAAAGTGGACCAGAATCCATGCTTCCATGGGGCTTATGTTCCAATGGAGGGAACAGACTATAGCAAAGCATGGAAGTAGGTGAGCCAGATAGCTTTCCAGATATCCCTTCGTGCTGGCGAATATCCATTCGCCAACGTGCTGGCGAGTGACGAGTGCTCCGGAGGAAACTAAACCAGAAATAGGAGGCGTGCTGGCGAGGTTCAGCTCGAACTGAAAGGGCAGGGCGCTGCCTAGAGAGCTGGTGCTGGAGTCAAGTCCTGAAGGTGCTGTGGGAGCGCAGTCCAGACAGAGCGAGTGAGCGCTGCCCTGCACGGTGGAGGCCCCGGAGGCAGAACCCAGGTGTTTTGGCCCAAAGGTGGGGTGTATCGATTAGGACGTTTTTCATTTCTAACAGTGGTAAGTCTGACAAGCAGGCATAAACAAGGGACTATATGACCACACGTAAGAATTACAGAGATGGAGAAAGCGCCATTTCAGCTGACACTGTGATTTGGTGACGTCACCAAGGACACAGTTGTCTTTGCCCTTGGACAGACTCTTCTCATTATCACAGGTTGGCTGCAGAGATCCAGGATCTCACCCAGACACCACAGTGCTCAGAGGATACACCACCCATCTCTCTCTGTCTTAGGAAGCCAAACAACCTTCCCTAAATTCCCCTAGCAAATGTAATGCATGGATTATGGGCCAGAATTGGGTTAAATGACCATGGCTACACCCGTCCTGGCAAGAAAAATGGGATTAGTTTAAATTGATTTCTAGGGAGACGTGGATGTGGGGAAATCAGTCAAAATTATCAACATGAAGGGATATCTGGAAAGCTGCTGGCCAGCTTTATCAGCCCACACCGACCCCTGGTTCTCTGTGACTGACCAGCTCAGTGTCAGGAAGTCCTCTGCATTACTGTTGAAATACCCTCTGTCGCATTCATGCTACTTTCTTACGATTTGCTGAAATAAGCAGTTCCAGGGAGTTGCGTTATAGTTTTGCTTTATATTTGGGTAGGCGATTCAGGTTTTCTCCCTCAGTTATCCTATTTATATTTGCCGACGGGGAAGAATAATTTAAAAATCCAAGACAGAAAGGAGCCATAAATATAAAATGCATGGTCATAATAAGCCAACTCCCTTTCCCTCATGTCACCGAGCAAGATAATTAAAAGGCATGGATTTTGTGGTAGACTGAGCTGAGGACAATAACCCGACACTGTTTGCCGGCCAGGGTGGACACAGCTTCTTTCTCATGGGGTTTCTAATTGGGGCGATCATCTGGGTAGAAGCAGACATGGGCTGGAGCAGATGCAGAAGCGCGTCCTGGTCCTCCTGCTGCTTCATGTCAGAACTGACATCTTGGCCGCAGTGTACAGATTTCCTGCGGGCTGGAGCCCAGGCACCTGGGTGAGCCTGTGCTGTGCATGGCAGAATAGGGCCTGGGGGCAGAGGGGCAGGTTCCGACCTGAGCGCTGCTGAGTCGCGGGGAGAGCAGGAGTGGGCTATCAGATTAAGCGACGAGCAGGCTGATGGCCAGCTGCTGCATTCGTGCCCAGAACAGAGATTCTTCTTTCACGTTCTTGATGGCTGATGAAGCGTTCACCCATCTGCTATTGGCTTCAGGCTGTTCTTACCTCCCATCAGGGCTGCCCCGTCCCCTGACTCCAGAGACCCTCTCTCTCACTGGCCATGTGGATGTGGCCCTGTGGGTGTGAAATCACATTTCTCTGTGGCAGAAAGTCTGGTATCTGATGGGCAAGCAGACAGTCAAGAGATGTTCATTTTTTTCATACAAATAAGTTAAACATTATTGAAAAGAATGTGATGAATGTCAACACTGAATCTGAATTTTTTTTAATTGGAGGCTTTAAAGGCATTTATTCTATTTCTTGAGATCGCCATTTCTGCAAGTTAAGACATTTCCCAGTGTTTTTGAAAAGTGACAGGATACTGTCATTTAAATATACATTTTTTAATATCAGCATAGTGCTAGGATTCTTAAGGCATCTGCAGGTCAAATGTGGAACAAAACCAGAATGACCAGTGTGGCTAGCTTCCAGGTTGCTGCGGAGTTAAGGATTCAGAACAGAGGTTTAGAAACAATAGGCTCTCTTATCACCCACACAAAGGATGCCGGTGCGGACTTCCAGCATTTTGGAGGCTCCATGCAGAGTTCATGTTACTAGTTCAGCTTCTCACCCAACAGAGCTGCCCGTGGCCATCCCCAGGTGCCCGCTGATAGTCCTGCAAACAGGGCATCCCCAAGAATGGCCGGATACTTGTGTTTCCACCTCATCCATCAGGAGCTGGGACACCTACTTGTCTTTTTACAGCTCACACGTCACGGGCCATCAACTGTGAAAGATGCCACTTCTAACATAGGTACCAATTCCAACCTGTTCCAACCGCACAGACACTGACCACATCTAGCATGTGTCTGTGAAAATAGGAGCGACCCCTCCGCGAGCTGGCTGCTTTTACTCCTCTTCTCTTGGCAAATGCTTGGTGCTTATCCGTCTCCCTGCTACAGTTCCAGGTGGGACAGGAGTCACCCTGGTTGAGGCGTGGTCCCCTCACCCCTTGCTCACATTCTCATGACTGTGGTTCCTCCGCCGTCTGTACTAAACCCTGTTGCATTTCAAAAGAATATGAGTTCGTGGCTTTTGGTTAAAATACGATAGCTTAAGTAGTTGCTGGACTGTGTCAGGGACTCTTAAGTTTCAAAAACAATGTTTCAAAAAGCTGTATTACATTTAGGGAGTGGGTGTTAAGTTCTCTGTCATCGAAGGGGCAACTCTGGGTGTGAGGGCCAGGAGGGGCATGTGCATCCCTGGCTCGCCCCCGGCCAGCCCTGCCAGGACTAGCCACTGCAGGACTGGCCACCGGGGAAGGACACTTCAAGTGTGTCCCTCGGGGAGACATTTCATTCTCTTTTATTTCCTGTGATGGGGAAACAAAAAGTAAGGAACGATAGGAGTCTGAAATGACACCTATGAAGTAATTGTGAGCTCCCAGCCCTTTCTTGGGGCATGAGAAAGGAAGATGGGGCAGAATGTGTGGTGAGGAGCCAAGGAACCTGGTTCTCTTCCTGGAAATCAGCAGGCCTTCAGTCCAGAACATTCCACCTGCACCCCTCCCCACTGGCTCACACTGTCCACCCATCAACTACATGAGGTGCCGGGGGCGGCGGGTTCTCTCTGTCAGTGTCCCCACTGGGTGGGGGGGTTCTCCACATGACCCGGGTCTCCCCTGTCTGTGGTACCCAGTGCCCAGACCACAGGCGTTTTGAAGAGCTGTCCAAGAGCACCCGGTGGGGACCTGGGCCGGCTTGGGAAGCCCGTCAGGGACGAGGCCCTGGGTCCCGTCAGCTCCAGAATCACCACGGTGCCCACTGTCATGACGGGGGCGTCAGCAGCACCCACGCCTCCTGCTCCCATGTCAGGACCCACCTGTCAGGACTTCTCCACAGTTTCTGTTCACTCAATGCGGGGCGCCACGTAGCATACTCCTCCGCTCTGTGTGTGTGTGTCTCTCTCTGAAACTGGATGGAGAGGCAGAGCCTTCTGCAATGTGCCCTTCCCCATTGACTGTGAAAAATAATCTTGTTATAGCAATTGTCACAAAGGTCGTAAGGGGTCGTAAGTCAGAAGTCGATGCACAGATGTGCTGTGGGCTGAGGGCAGGTGGCTCGCATGAGCACCTGAGAAACGGAAGAAAGCCTCCTCTTCCAAGTGTCAAATGCATTTCCCTTTCTTCCATTCCTCTTAGGTACGAACAGCCGAAGTGTGATAACACAGCCAGGGCTCACCCAACCAGAACAAGGGATTTGTACAAGGGCCGTCAGCTCCAAGGTGAGTAGGGACATCTACCACCATTCTGTGCGTTCTTTAGGCTTAGAATGAGAAGGAGTTTCTCCAGCTCTGTTCCCAGTGGGCAAGGCTGGCGGCCTCAGAGCAGTCGACCAGAGACCCTCCTCCCCAAGGGCCTGAGGTCCTCAGACGTGCGGGGGCCCCGGGGAGCACACACAGGACCTGCGCAGGTCGGCTTCACCTGTGGCCAGCAATGCTCAAGTGCCAGGTCTAAGACCCAGCCTTCCAGAGAAGCAAACAAGGTCCCCTAAAATCAGAACTTCTAAACCAAAAGGATCCTTTAATTCTTTTCCCTAAAAGAGAGCAGTTATTCAGATGTCCTTTTCTGGCATTCCTTTTGAATTGAATCAACAGTTCAAGGAGCTGAAGTTTAGGTTTTAATAAAACATGAGCTCAGTCTTGGTATCAAGTGAGTTTAATTACAAAGAAGTATTTCAAATTAAATAGAGGCAGTGAGTTTAATCTTGTAATTAATTAAAAATACATTCACAGAAAATGGTGTACGGATGTTGTCTTTCATCAAAAAGCATGTAAGTGTTTATGACACACCAAAATAATGACTTCAAGAGTTCAACCTAAAGCCTTTGGTGGACCCCGCGTCCCTCCAGGAATTTACGTGGGATTAAAAGTGTCGGCGTTGAGCGTGGTGGCCTGGCCGGCCAGGCAGGCAAGGGTCCCGCAGTTTGGCTCATCTCGTGAGACCAAGGAGTTTAGAGACAGAGCTCTGACATCATGGGGTGAATTTGATGGCATCAGTAAGATGCTTCAAAGCTACTCGCTATTTTATTTCATTTTGGTTTTCTTTCTTTTTTCTTTTAAATATCTCCAGATTGCATGTGTTTCGCCAATGCCTGAGAGACTGTGAAAACCGTTCTCTCATTAGCTCAGGGCACGTGTTGGATCTTGGGCTCATACCAAGTCCGGATAAATTCCGCTTAGAAAAGTGAGGTTCTTGCTTTATTTGCATTAGTATCAATAAAGAGGGTTTTAATTTCTGAGTAAAGATGTTTTCCCGTTTATGAACGAAGATAGGAAGGACTAGGATATCACCCAGACGTGTCCCGGTCCGTTCAGCAACACTGGGAGTGAAAGTAGCCAAGACAGAGGCAGAGCAAGGGCAGGACTAAGGCAGCTTTCCTACCTGAAGACCGCTCTACCTGGCACCCTTTGCTGCTTCTGAGATGTTCGCGTGCGGGGCGTCTCCCAGCTATGGGTCTCCCCACTGACTTCCTTTAGACGCAGGTTCAAGAAGCCTGTGGGAGACGTGGTTTTTGTCACACCGTGAAGCTCTCTGTGTGGTCAGCGCACTGTGCGTCTCGCGGCCCGGGCTCCTTCTTGCATCTTGGGACGGGAGAGAGGGAGACAGATCATAAGGGAGCAACCCAAGCACCCATGCGCATTCCTAGTTAAGCACCTTTTGTATACAAGATGTCTTACCCTTAAAAGGAACTCAGTGAGCAGCTGAATTGCGTGCTCCCTGATGTTCTTGGACCAGAGGAGTTCTCGCCCTCCGTCATCTGGTGTAACCTCTTGCTTTTAGAAGCCAGGCTTTACCAGTGGTGGACAAGACTTTCCTTCACAGGGATAATGAATCTGGCGGGTGCTTGGTGCACGGAGAGCCCTCAGTGGATGTTTTTAGCTGGTCTTCATCATGTCGCACGAATGTCGATCTGTTCCTTGGCTCTAAGGGTCCAAGACTCTTAACGTTTTCTGATGATACAGAACTGCATTACTTCTGGGTCGAGCTGTGTGTGGTTTTCGCACATACGGTATGATACCCGTTAGTAAAAGGTGCTGTGACAGGACAGTTCCCTGTTTTGTCCTAGCGGGGCCGCGCTTGTTACGAAGCTTTTTGCACGGCGGATCCAGTGTATTGAATACCAGGCCAGGCTCTTGATCTAAAGATGGGAGTGGTTGTTTGGCTGTGGGAGCAGCTGCTTGTCCCCCTGAGAAGCACAAGGGGCATCTCGTTGGCTGTTCTGCGGTCGCAAGTGTGGTCCAGGGAGTCCGGGAGCAGGTGGGGAGGAGGCGTCCCCGGAGCTGGAGATCCCACTCCCTCGGCACACCCGGGAGCATGACTACTAGGCTGTCCCGGCAGAGAAGCCCCTCCTCGCCTGCACCTTAACTAAAAACCAGAGACTCCAGGCACACAAGCCACTTTATGCAAACCGTGTAATGGTCAGCTCGGTACTGCTCGGGACCACTTCGTCATTTTGATTTTTCGGAGATAATTATCCTTATTAGGGAAAGAACAAGTAGGTCTTGAACTGACTCCAAGATAGAGCCTGTTCTTGGTTTAGAGGAGGAAGCTACTTCCAAAACAGCACGGTGGCAGCCCTGTGGGCGCACACTCGAGCCACATTCAGGCTGATGCGTTTTCTTCTTAAAAGATACAGTGTTCATTTCCAGGGGTTAAGTCCCAGCCAGCGAGGGCCTTTATTTTCCGAGCCACGCTGATAACTCTCACACTTGTTTCAAGGGCTTGTTGACTGTCAGATGCTTATTCCTGCCATCCCTGGAGCAGTTAGGACCTTCCGCAGCTCTCAGCCGCTGACAGCATCTCACTATCCAGGGAGGTCGGCCTAATCAGTCCCTAATCCAGCCTAATCGGTCCCCTGTTGAGACCTGGGTCATTATTTGGGGTCTTTTATTCCGTAAGTTTCCTTATGGGACCTGTCATTGCATCCTGACAGAAAAACCTAGTATGGTAGAAATTTTAAAGGTTTAATTTGTATTTATTTGACAGAGAGAGAGCACAAGCAGGGGGAGGGGAGGAGGTGGGAGAAGCAGGCTCCCCGCTGAGCAGGGAGCCTGATGCGGGGCTCCATCCCAGGACCCTGGGATCACGACCCGAGCCGAAGGCAGACACTTCACCGACTGAGCCCCCCAGCCGCCCCGGCAAAGGCATTAAATCATCCCTTCCTGTCCACAGATGTGCGTTGTTTCATTCTGTCCAGCATCTTCCCCTCACATCCCTTCCTACATCCAGCCCACGCACCCCAGCTGCCTGCGCCCTCCCTCCGCCGGGCCTCCCGTGGCCCTCACCCGTGCCCTCTGCCACTGTGCCCCAGATGCAGGGCTCTCCGAGCCCGGGGCTGCTTCTTCACCGACCCGCCAGCCCCGTGTGCCCCCCAGGACGTAGCTTCTTAGAGAGGCTGTCCTGGGCTCCCGTCTGCGGGCCTGGCCTACCGTTACATGTCCCCGTGGCATCCGAGGTACATGTGCAGGTGTCTACGCCCTCGTGGCCTCCGAGAGGTGGGGCGGAGCCATTGGGGCCCCTCCAGCTGGAGCCGCATGGAGCACACAGGAGGTGCTGGCACGCGGGAGACAGTTTGTCAGTGAAGGACACTCGGCCGTTTCTTGTCCTCCTCGAAGCCTTGGGCTGTTCTGTCCTGAGTGATAGCCTGGCTTACACTCAGCGGGTGGTTTTGCTCATTGGAAGGGTGGGCAGTGTGAGTCTCTGGTACCTGGGGGTCCAACGTGGGGGAGGATGGCCTGATGGATCAGAGCCTGTCACTCCTGCTGGGCCTCCACGGGCGTGCCGCCAGGTGAAAGGAGGAAGGCACGTCTTCTTCTCCTCTGTCTGGGTGGCACCTGTGGCACCGTGACGAGACTGACAGACCCACCCCGAGCCCCTACGGCCCCCAGACGTCACACACACACCGACTGCAGGGACAAGATGCGGCACCTGCCAGCGACGGGGGCCCCTCCCCCGCAGAGACCCCGAGAGGCGGCCAGACGCAGCACAGCGTCTTTTCAGGTCTACAGACACAAAAATCTCCTCTCCTGAGGCCCCCAGTGATTGCGGGTGTCAAGGAATCTTTGATTCAGTTAGAAACCCTTAAAGCGCCCATGCATTTTTTAAGTAATGTTTTAGCACTATTTTAATTTTTTTCAAAGTTAATTATGATTTTCTGAGGTAGCATAAAATGATCCTTATGTTGCCCTGAGCATAGCTTAAGATATTTTTCAAAAGGTAATTAGACTCTCTAAGTCTATCTGTATGCAAATGGCAAGAGAGCATCCTTTTTATGGCTGAGTAATGTTCCACTGTGTGTATGTGTGTGTGTGTGTGCGCGTGAGTGCGTGTGTGTGCATGTGTGTGCGTGAGCGTGTGTGTGCATGTGCGTGTATGTGTGTGTGCGTGTGTGACTGCATGTGACTGTGTGCATGTGACTGCATGCATGTGTGTATGTGTGTGCACGTGTGTGGGTGTGTGTGCATGTGTGTGTGCGTGTGTGAGTGCATGTGTATATATGTGTCTGCACGTGTGTGTGTGTACATGCGTGCACCTCTTCCTCACCCAGTCTTCTGTGGGTGGGCACGCGGGCTGCATCCACGTCTTGGCTATTGTAGATAATGCAGTAAACATAGGGGTGCATGTATCCTTTCAAATTAGTGTTTCAGTGTTTTCGTTTTGTTTGGGTAAATACGCAGTAGTGCAATTGGTGGGCCACAGGGTGGTTCTATGTTTAACTTTGGGAGGACCCTCCCCACTGTTCTCCAGACTGGCTGCACCAGTTTGCATTCCCACCAAGAGTGCAGGAAGGCTCCCCTTTCTCTGCATCCTGGCCAACTCTTGACCATCTTCCCGTGTCTGTTGGCCATCTGTAGCTCTTCTTTGGAAAAATGTCTGTTCAGGTCCTTTGCCCAGTTTTAATCAGATTGTTTTTCTGGTGTTGAGTTGTGTAAGTTCTTTATATATTTATGATGTTAAGTGAAATAAGGCAGACAGAGAACGACAAATACCATATGATTTTACTCATATGTGTGATTTAAGAAACAAAGAAGAGACAAACAAAACACCAGACTTAAATACAGAGAACGATCTGGTCACCAGAGCAGAGGTGAGTGGGGACGGGTGAAGCAGATAAAGGGATTAAGACGCACAAGCTTCCAACACAAAATAAAGAAGTCACAGGGATAAGGCGTCCGCATAGGGAGCATGGTCAGAAATTCTGCGCTGGTGTTTACTGGCAGATGGTGGCCACACTGCGTGCTGAGCCCCGAGTGCCGTGCAGAGCTGTGGGTTCACGGTATCCCACGCCTGAAGCAAATGCAACGCCAGGGTGCTGTACTCCATTGAACAAAAGGCGACTGGACCCTGAGCCTAGCTCCTGAGCAGGGACTGCGGGACCCCAGAAAACCACTGTTTACCTTTCTTCCACAGTGGACCCCACAGCCTTCAAGGCTCTTTCAAAGATAATATGAGACGTCAATATTTCACCCATTAAAAACATCGACTTCATGATTTTTGGGTCGGATCCAATACCAAATTCACAGACAAGCATCTCCCAATTTTAGCTGAAACAAGTTCTTTCATTTTAGACGGGCAGCCCTCTACCCCTGCAGATGTGGTGAGCTCGGGATCGCCACGTGTGCTCTTGTCCATGGGGGCTTGTCTGCCCAGCACTGTCCACGCTCAGTGGCCGCTCAGAGAGGCTTCCTGCCACCTGCCTGTTAAGAGGCCGGGCCAGGATGGAGCAGCGTGCGCTGTGTGTGAGATGGGACTTTGTTTTGCTGTAAAGAGCTGTCTGATGGCATCACAGTAAACCATTCATGCTTGTCAACTCAGGTGTGAAGTTTGGGTTTGGATTTCTGGGTGTGGCAGGGGATGAGTCCCAGTGCTTGGGAGAGAGACTCGAGCTACTTTATTTTGTTTTTTTGACCAGTGAGCTTGATAATTCAATATGAAATTAAATCTGTAGGTGAATAGGATTACTAAACCTTTAAAAGCAAATTGCATTTTGTAGGGTGTATGATGAAGAAATGGGCCCTTAAATCCAGGTTTAGGAGAGGATGCTATGAGTGAAAACTCAGTTAAAATCACACATGTATTTTCATTCCTAAAGGACTTGGTGAGGCAGGAATCCCAGGACGGGGCGGGGGGGGGGGGTAGGGGTGTTCAGGGAATTACCTGAGGCCCTGAAGGTCACAAGGACATGTCCTCAATGAGACTTCTATTTAGTTCAGCTCTGCCCACCAGAAATCGTCTGTAAGTCCAAATGGTGTGAAGAAGCCGTTACTATTAATTTATGTGGAAGAATTTTTGAGCGTTCCCAGACCCCAATAACTCACCTGTCTTAGGCTTTTCTGATTGATACCCGGAGACACATATTGCTAACAGATACACAAAATACGTGGAGATAAAGCCCGATGTGCACAGACCCGGCCCGGCGCTCTGGGGGCTGGAGACCGAGATGCTGCTGTGGCCCCTGGGGCACGAGCTCGTGCTCATTGAACGTGGCCTCCGTGCCAGCTAGCAAGTCCGTTGTCCACCATCGCCGGGCACTGCCGGTACGTGTCTCCTTTTTCTCACCTCACCGTCTGCAGATCGCCTTCGGTTAGTGAAAACGGCTTCTAATGTGCGTCTTTCCTGAAAGTGAGGGGGCGCGTTGCAGACTTGTGAAAAGCGGGATGCTTGGACTTTTCTGACGAGGAAAACGGATAGGATGCTGGACGTGGCAGGAGGCGTGTGCCAGGCAAGAACTAAACGGTCCTAATTGTGCCACACTTGGCAGAATTCTTAGTGAGATTTTTATTAGGATATTTATTTAATTCAGTTGATATTTTTTCTCCATTTTTAAGAGGATGAGGAGAAACTGGAGGAGGCTTGGTGGAAAATTGCGGGAATTACTCATTCACAATAAAATAAGAACAAATAAAGACACGTTAAAGAAGCAAAGGCTTTTTTTTCGGTTTTCACACGCAGACGAAAGACTCATAAAGGTCGGCTGGAAATTTTAACTTACTTACAAGGAGGTGTTGGGCACTTTTTCCATTTATTAACACTTTGACAGCCACGTGAGAAAGAGTGAGCGTTAAGGCTATTCCTTGGCTGAGCCACGGAGGACGAAGAGGGTCTTCCTGGACACCAAGGTCCAGCTCATGAAAATCTGGGCATAAAAATGGAGTTTACAGAACGCAGGAGGGTGGAGAGACCATGTCATTCCTATCCTTTCAGATGGGCTTTCACGACCCATGGATTAGAAGCCACGTTCACTCTTGTCCTGAGCCTCACAGCTTCGTAGATGCGTCCCCTTGTTCTTAGCGGCGTATCCTCTCGCATCTCACCCGCCGCGCTCAGCTTCCTTCCCTGGCCAGGTCTCCAAGTGGCCCCCCAGCGGGTTTCTGATCCCTGGGCCACCCCAGCAGCTGTGAGGCGAGGAAGACATGGACCTGCCACGTGCCGCTGCTGGGGACAGGGGCCCCTTGCTACCAGAAGAAGCCAAAGCTGCATGCGTGTCGTGGAGGCGAGGCCCATCGCGGCCAACCCCACACCTTCCCTCTTCTCCCTGCCAAGAGCCCTGTATTTCCATCTTACCAAATCTTGTGCTCCAGAAAGAGGCACGTGAGTCTCGAAGTGGACAAGAGACGGGTGACGTCGCGAGGGGCTGCCCTCCACTGCATCACAAGGGGCTGGTGCTCACCTGCTGAGCAAATCATCTGACATCTGTGTGCAGGCAATCCACTCACTTATTTCCTGTCCAAGAAGATGGACAGGTTTCCCAGCCCCCTTGGTTGGGACGTAGATATTTATGGGGCTATTTCATGAACAGCAGAGCCGGCTTCCTGGGAGCGGCCTGGGCAGTTTCCCCGTCTGCGCCTGGTTTAACCGTCCGCTGCCACCAACTCGAGCTCCCTCATGATTTCTGAATATGAGGCCCCATGTTTTCAGGTTTGCGCCGGGCCCTGCAAGAGAGCTGGGTGTGACCTGTGCTAACACACTTCATCCTGCGTCAGGTCACGGGGAGCCAGAGTCGGGAGTAAGAGTGGCACCGGCGGCAACCCCAGCGGCTTAGGAAGACCACGCAGAGGGTGAGAGAAGACCGGGACGCAGTGAAGGGTAGTCCGCCAGCCGGTCCGAAGGATTAGGAATACCCCGTGCTCCACTCCAGCAGACGGGGGGGCTCTCACCTGAGGCACCCAGGCTGGCACGTGGCCACAACCACGTTAGGATCACTGAAGACTCACTCGAGCCGCGGCTAAACCGGCACTGGCGACCTAGGGTTCCTGAAATACAATCATACTGACTGGTGGTTAAAAAGATGGGTTCGCTTTTTTTTTTTTAAGTTTTTAATTTCTAAAATTCAGTGTCCAGGCTGACTTCTCGTTCCCCAGTGTAATAGCATGAAGTATCTTCATTTCAAAACGTCCAGGCATTTGCCTCCACGGCAGAGCCCCGAGCGCTGGCGGACAGCTCACGCCGCCACGGGAACGCGCAGGGCACGCCGGCTCCCGCAGACGCCCGCGGCTTGGCACCACGCTCCCACGGTTCTTCCAGAAGAAACCTGGGCTTTCATCTAATTTAAAATACTCTCTAAGATGGTAGGGGAGTGCTGTCAATGATGTCAGTGCGCAGAATCCTGGTGGTTTGCCTCTGCTCCTTTGGAAGTCACGGTTCTGCAGAAGAGCGAGGAATAAGGGTAGAGGCGCATTCATCACAGAAAGCACCTGCCGGACTGACTAAGAGTGTAAGCATCTCAGAGACGCTGGAGTGACTGAGGAGGACAGACTGTTCTCAAACACCATTAAGTAAGTTAAATTGGTTGTGAAACAACTGCTCTTCTATGATGAGCAGTTTGTCCCAAATAACCACTTTAAACACCTTCCAAGATGGGGTGCACTCGAGAATAACAGATTCGCTTGTAACTGGCCTACGACTCACTTTTATTAACGCAGGCGTCCCTCACAGCTCGTCTGAGTGTATCGAGCCTCTGCCGTGACCAGAGTCATTGCAGTGTTTGCTGTGCTGCCCGGCACAGGCCCGACACCCCGAGCGGGGTCTCAGCGCCCGCATCTGCCCCAGGCTCCCCCCGTAACCCGTCCGTGGTGTAACCTGGCGTCGGCCGCAGTTGGAGAATCCCTTGTATCAGAGCCGCTCTCTGCTCTGCCCTGCTCTGCGTCTTCCGTCTTCTCGCGGGAACGGCCAGCCATCAGCACTGGTCCCCACGCTGCCTTCCTGAGCGCACCCTGGTCATTCCTCCGCCCGTCGGCAGGCTTGGGGAGGCCGGGCCCCGGGGCGCCAGGCGTGCAGGCCCGGAGTCAAGGGCCGCTGTGTGCTCCAGCTCGCCGCTCCTCACCAGGGGCCGTGCGGGCGACTTCCACTCAGCTGTCTCCCTCCCAGCCCCTCACCGAGTCCTCCTTGCTGCTCTCCCTTAGTCTCCTGGTTCTCCTGTTTTTAAACCCAGAACCCATCAGAGCCCCGAAACGGTGCTGGGCCTTCTCTGTTTGATATTCTTGTTATAACGGAATATTTCTTTTCTTTGCTGGCTTTGTGAGCACGTTTCTGGGTGGCGGTCCTGCTGTGCAGATGGCTGGAGGCTGGGGACGCAGAGACACTTCAGAGCCAGTGTCTGTGCTCTGGGAGCCGAGACTGCAGTGTTACGGTCCTGAGACGGATGCGCCCAAACAGGACAGCAACATCATAAGCAATTAGGAAAATTAAGGAAATACAGAGACTGGCACATGATACAATTTCCCTTTCATGCCTGAAAATGTCATGGAGTCATTCTTAAAAGCCCTGTTCCAGGTTTTGTGCCAAGGTCGGGAACACATTGCCCTCACCCCAGGTAGTGCTGCCGGAGTCAGGACTCTCCGGGGAGCGTCGTCCGCCGACACGGGGCAGGGCTGGGGGGTCAGAGTGAAAAATCGCTTCTCTCCCAGAAATCCCGGAGGGAATGGGCACAGGCAAAATCCAGTCAAAGCTGGAGATTGGCCAGAGCACAGGGTGATTACTTTTAGAATGCAGGCCCAGCTAATGAAAATGGCATGGCTGACGGTAGAAATTGAGTTACATTGTTCCTGATAACTTAATTCTTTAAGAATTTCAGTGGACAAACCGAGACCACAGCGCTCAAATACATAAGCTCTGTGTCAGGCTACTTGGACACTCCCAAATGACCAGTGATGGTAGGAAACTTTCAAAACCTGGTTTTTAATGAAAAACAGCAGGCCATGGAAACTTCTAGAATACTTTCCCTGACACAATGATTTAATTTTATTCTTAGCTGTCTCCTGACTTGTCAAATCAAGAACAGTTTTTCAGAAAAATCAGTGGTTTCTCCCTCTGACAGAAAGGGATAAATGGACTGTCCCTTGGTCGGTAGGGAACTTTCAGAAATGCCTGAGATGAATTTTTCAAGGGTGATTTCCAGCAGACTAGTTTTAGAGCTTTGGGTTCTCATCCTGTCTTTTCTCTGCACTTTTGCTTATTAAATTAAGTAACTTGTTTGGAGAGTATAATGCCCTGTTATCAGAGATTCCTTAAGTTCAGGAAATCCTAGATTTCTAATTTTCTTTTTTAATCTCCAGAGAAACGTGCACCGTCTGCCGTGAAATACCACTGTTGTAGCACCGTTCGTTGGGCCCTTGGAGGTCCAGTTGAGTCAGTATTTTATTTAATGCTTCACACTGTGAGATGATAACCACTTGTCATGTATACGGGGCACATTTGTTCATTCAAATGCAAGGGAATAGCGATCTCTACTTTGTAATTTCTCTAATGGAGAAATTATTTTTGAAGCAAAGAGAGCAATAAAATAGGTGTCAGGCAAGTAGAGCCCTGTGCCTGTCCCCACTCCTCGTGACCCTCCGCTCTTTTTCTAGTCACGGCACGTCTTTTGTTGACATCACTTTTTATTGTGTTGTGAACCAACCCTTCTGGCACCTGCTGTGTTCCCAGAAGGCGCCAGCCCTACAGTCTACTTCTGTGTGACTCCTGACTCACCACTTCCCCTCAACTCAATAGAAGTGAGGCAGTTGCCCTGTGTCGAGGGTGCTGACCAAGATTAGAGTTGTGACTGCAGACCTTGTGTTCCCACCATTAACTCTAAGTCCTTTCTGCTTTATGGTGTTGTTTCTGACATCAGCACATCTACACAGAGTCTCCTTCTTGAAGGAGCAGCTGACATACAGAATGCTTTTATAGAATGCTTTGGCACTTGGGACACGTGGTCCATAAAAAGGGAAGTCAGGATGTGGAGGGCCATTATTCTGGGACTCATGAGAGCGCTTCCCTCCCCTCCAAGCACAGGACAACTCCAGAAAGCAGAACCGCTCAGGTTCTGAGCAAGAGCGAGTGTCCTGGCAGCCAGCCTTAGTAAACACTGGAAAGAGTAATCTTTGTGGAAGCCCTTCTCTACAGACAAGGTTTTAATTTTCATAGTGTATGTATCTGGACGGTGACTTAGCTCAATTTTTACATAAATGAATATGGATTAAATGAGCCCTTTCATGATCGGCCGGCTCTTCCATCTGGGGCATTCCTACAGAATTCCTTACGTCTGTGGAGCCAGAGGAGCTGGACTTGTGAAGCAGACCCAGGTCAGCGTGTGCCGCTCTAGAAGGAGAAACAGACTGCAGGTCTGGCGGGACTCAAGTCAGGTCCTACTAAGGAATTTGGGCTACATCCTGGATGAGTTTGTGTGATTAATTTTTTATTAAAAAAATCACTGACAGGGTTGTGGGTGGTGAGTCAGAGGTGCCCAGGACAAAACAGCAATAGTGCCAAGAACCGAACAGCGTTCCTGCTCCAGAATATTGATCGAGAACTCAGAGGGCACCAGTGCAGAAGCTTTATGTGTATTAATTCACTCAATCCTCACAGCGGCCCATGAGGAAAGGCCACTTTACCTGTGCTTCGTAGATGATACGGTGACGTTAGCTATCCTGGGTCTGTGTAACGGAGACCTCACCACAGCGGCGTAGTGAGCTACCGACCGGGGCTCATGTGGACGCCAGTCAGAGCTACACACGCACACGTGTTCGCATGGATCTTCCCGGAACGAAATTCTCTATTGTATGGCACTTACAATAAGGTCAGCTGTATTGAATGCCTTCTGTGATTTATTCTAGAAGGAACCAAAATAAAACTATAAAAAAGTCATCCCACACCATGGAACACACACACTGACATCACCACCATTGTCACCACCATCGTCATCGTCACTGTCACCAGCATCATCCCCGTCACCACCCGCACTGTCATCACCACCATCACCACCATCATCACCAGCACCACCCCCACCATCACCAGCACCATCACCACTATAAGTACCATCAATGTCCAATGTGAATGAGGATCAATTTATCAAAATCAATACAAATGATTTGAACCTTCCTTCATGTCCTCCCACTTTTCTTCCCTGGGGTTCCCGTGTAGGGTTTGCTGTTAGAGATAGCAAGATACCTGGGACTTCCAGGCCACCGAGAATGGTCATCATCCTTGGGTGAGCTGGGATCGTGGTCTGGCTCGGGCTTATGACGAGCACACTTTCGGAAGGATGATCTTGGAGGCTGATAGGCCAGGAGATCCACCTTCCCTGATGCACACTCGGGTTCCACCCAGCAGAGATTACGGGATGCTAGCATGGGCCTTGGCACGGACAGCCGCCAGTCCAGGCACTGCTCTGAGGTGAGGACCTTGAGATCCAGAGAGGTTAGGTGACTTGCACGAGGTCACACAGACTGTGTGGGATGCCTCTTGAACTAAAGTCCTGCTCTCGTCTGTGTTATTGGGCTTCTAGTTTCCTTTCATCACAGCATCTGGTTTTGTGGTGTATTTTTCCTGCTCTTTTTTCTTTACCTATTAGAAATAAATACTGCAGGCTCAGACGTAGGGAGCAGTGACCTGGCCTTACTCTGCCACTTGGTTTCGCGTGCCCCCTCCTGGGAAGCTTCCTTTCCCTTTGAGTGTCGAGGGTGTATACACAGCAAAGGCAGGCCGAGAGCTGAGCCCTCTGTGACCCCGGGCCCTGGGGCAGGTGAACATGACCACGCACCGCGCCCCCTCCTCCCTCTGCAAGGCGCGGTGCCTGCTGCAGCTCCTTGGTAGGGACGCCAGCTCGTGGGCGCAGAGAATGCAGACAAGCTCTGCGTTTTCTCACCGCAGAAGGCAAGGAGCCCCCTGCGGAGGAAGTGAACTCTGTGTTTACACGTGTAATGGCCTGTCACACGCCTCCTTGGACGCTGGAGTGAAGACATCGCTCTGGCTGTCATAGTCCCGGACTTTGTTAAGATAAGAGCTGCCTCGCTCAGAACAGTAAAAATCAACAGTCTGTGACGCCGGTCATTGGAGAAATCATCCAAACAGCCGGACCAGAGACAAGGTTTCTGTACAGGAGATGAAGCCCCGTCGCGTTCAAGAGAGGTTTTCCTCACGCTGGTCACGACAAGAAGTCCAGCTGAGCTGCTGTCGGTCAGTGCAGGCCTGCCTCGCTCCCGGCGGTGCTCGGGGACCGGGCCCGGGCCGGCCATGTCCACCCTGGCTGTGGAGGTCACTGCCGCACGGGGCTCGAGGAAAGGACTCAGAAAAGCAGAATTCTTATTTAACCTCTGCTTTTCCCTCTTCAGAAATAATTGGCCATGTGTGAGAGATTTCTGCAGGCGCAGCTCAGATTACTCGAGGTGGTTCAGGGACGTCTGGGACACAGCTGCATTTTTATATACATTCTATTAAAGAATCAGAATAGACACGTTTAATGGGACTTGGCCATAACGTTTGCACGAACGTGCCTGTGGCCACTTGGGTTTCATCTTTGTTGGCTGCAACTTTCTACGACAGTCTGCACCGTTCGGGGCCATAAAGGGCAATGGTCCCTACTCTCTAATTATCGCCCACAAAGAGGGCTACGGGTCAGTCATTCGAAAACTAAACATGGGCCTTCACTGGTGTCTAGTTAGCAAACTTACGTAGCAGCCGACCGCACGGTTCCCCAGGAAGCTGCACCACAGGGTCCGCGTCTTCACTAGGACTCGTAGTGGCTGAAGGACACCTTTGTCTACACCTGCTCACAGACTCTTTTAGGCTGGAAATACAGCCATAGAGACTCGGGATCTTGATCACCCAGTTCTGTGCGCCTGAGGGCCCCGGACGGCTGTGTGAGAGCTTGGCCGCCACCTCTGTGAGTGAAGAACAGTCTTCCACGCAGTGTGTTATGGTTAGACTCCTAACTGATGTGATTCTCAAAGCAAACAGTTCCTCACTTAATCAGCTTCAGAGGAGAGATGCATCCCAGGCCCCTAACATCTGGAGGAGTTTGATATTCATCAAAATCTGAGAAAACCTAGCAAATGTGCACGAAAGAAATAGACACTGTTCTTGATCTTTTCGCACAGGAACTTTGGGCAAGCAGTGAGGGGGGTGGGTGTGCAGCCCACCCGAGTGTCCCCCAGTAAGATTCCTGAGATTCGGGGCCGCGCTGCCGGCTGCAGGGGACACAGCCTTGGAAGCCGTGTCGTCGGTCAGGACGTCGGCAGGTCTGCAGACAGCCTCACTACGCGGCTCGTACGTTCGCCACTGGAAAGATTTCTCTCTTGCTTCCATATCAGCAAGTGGCATTTTCTCTCCCTAGCGTCTGACTCATGCTGCGTTTCCTTCTGGGGGACCTTCCCTCTCGTGTCGGCTCTGGACTCCGGTGCGTGGCTCCATCCACACCACATGTGCCTTCTGCATGTTAACCTGACTCGAGTTTCCACCAGCCTTCCTTACCCGGAGTTTTCCCTTCCTTTTAAATTGACTTGTACTGTGACACGTTGCATGTACTCTGACAAGCTGAACCTGCGTCCCTGGGGTCAGCAGGAAACACCTGCACAGCTGAACACCTACATTCCAGACGACCTTTCCTCTGCATGGTCCCGTCAAAAGCTACAGCCTTCCTCTGCCGACTTTACTACATTTTTCAAGAGTAAAGGTGTAAAGGGTAGGCACTGAGGCTGCAGGGAAGTCATGAGACAG
>NW_024423675.1:69238584-69269019 GCF_017311325.1 Ursus maritimus
AGACAGTTTCCCCGGCGTGGCTGGTTGTAGTACAGTCTGGGGACGGAGTGTGAGGAGGGAAACGTGTTTCTCGCTGCAAATTACAGGGTTGGCTGATGCCGGTCGTCGCCCGATGTGATGGAGTCTAAGCGACGAGTTAGGTTACGAGGGAGTCCCGCCGAGCTGGTGGACGGCCCTGTCACTGCGCGGGTTCACGGGGGGCTCTGGCTCGGGGGCTGTGGCCCTCGTCCGAGGGGAGGGCAGCGGGGGCATCCAGTAGGCGCCACCATGCATGCAGGTGTGGCGTGACGGGCCGCCCCCCGGGGGGACGTCTCGTGCGGCCATGAGGCGAGCGTGCGCGTGGCCCGTTCAACCTCTGGCACCGTTATATTGGGGAAACAAAGTGCCTACAAAAGTTCTTGGAAACAGAACAATAAAATCCAGCTACCCTCCGGGGAGAACAGTAAGCCATTCTGTGGCTACCTCCCAAATAAAAATATTGGATTGTAGCACATACCGCTGCCTTAAATCAATATACCCCGAACAAATAGAAACAAACACTGAAGCATGGAGTGAAAGCGTTTCATTCCAAAATGAACCTGGATTTCAGTTCGCCCATGTCGGCAACAGTCTGTGACCATCTGTTGAGAAGAGCCTGTGGGGCCAGCCTGTGGAAAATCTGTAGGGAGATGGTAAACACGTGCGCTCAGTATTAAGAAATGAGTTGAGTGCGTAATTTAGAGAAACAGTGTTAAGTCTGAAAATGTGAAACTCATGGTGTGGATCCAATATAAATTATCCTTGAACCATATTCCTTTTCGTAAGTCCTCACTTCCTCACTGGGCTTGTTCATTTAGTCAGGTTTCCAGAAGGTTCACCGTCAAGCCGGGTACGCGGTGGGATCACGCTGACTGGCGCGGTCTGCCCTTGGTAAATACCCGCTGAGCTCTCTTACCAGGCTCTCCGGCAGCGCTGTCCTGCGTGGCATCCCTGCTGGGGAGGGGACACATCCAGGGCATTCAGTCCCGCGGGGACCGCTGGGAGGATCAGAGTGCTGGCTTCCCAACCTGGAGCAGTGGGGGTGCAGGCGGGAAGCAGGCCCCTCACTGAGTGCAGGTCACCAGGCCCCGGGGAGAGTCCCGCCAAGGTCTCCGCCCGCAGCCTTGGCTGGTGGGGGTGGGGCGGCTGTGTCTGCATCTTCTTTCCCGGGACCAGGGGCTCGGTCTCCAGGTGCGGGGCGCCATGCACACAGCCTGAGACCTCGCTCATCCTCCAGACACCGGACGTCAGGGTCACCGCCTTCTCTTCATTTCTCCAGTCTGAAAACTGAGATGGGAGATGGGAGGGGCCCGAGATGTCCTCGGATCCCTTCCGGAACATGGCTCTCGGGGCTCTGCTGGTCAGTGCGGGGGTCCCCAGAGAGGTCAGCCCACCTGGGTGTGCGTGGGCTCCCTGAGCACTGGTTCTGAGGAGTTGATGAAATCCACGTTTGTTATCTGGGAAACTGGGGCTACGATACACAAGTCATTCAGCCAGAGTTTCCATGAGCGGGGACTCCTGTGGGGGCACGTCACCTCTTGTGTGTAAGACTGTGGGTGCTGCAGCCCTGGGGACCCCGAGTTCTCGGGAGGCGGAGGTGATCGCTCCGACCCTCTGCTGAGAAGACACACTGCTAGGTGGGCAGCGACATGTGTGCACAGGGCAGGGGCTGTGTCGGACCCAGGAGCTGTTGTCTGTGTTCCGTGGCTTAAGGCGGGAAGTTTTAAGGCTCCGCTGAACCATGGGTGTCTCCCACGCTCGTGAAACTGACCCACGTGGCTCCCATTCCCAGTCGTTCGCTCGGAACCGGCAGGGGACTTGGAGGTGGTCGGCTTCTGGGAAGCACGGTGGGCCGTGGGTACATGCCACTGCTGTGATCGGTGAGCACTGAAGCCTCACCACCAGTGTCCCCGGGCTCAGGCATCTGGTAAACTACCTGTTGGCGGAGTGTCTTTTTCATTGGCTCGGGCTGTTTCCTTCGAGAGCCTCTCCGTGGTAGAGATTTGTGGGGTAGAAAGAATCCATCCAAACACACAAAGCTTGGTTTTCCAAACTCAAAGCCATCCCGGTAAAACTGACCTGTAAAGCACGGGAGTGCATGAGGCCTTCGGCACCAGCTCGGTCCCAGTAGGTATACGGTGCTGCCGACATCAGGAACTTAGAGGAGAAGAGGGTCATGTCAGCTGAACTAGGCAGTAAGAGTTCCTGTAGAAAAACAGCTTTGAGCTACTTTACTAAAAACGGGAAAGAATTGAGTAGGGCAGCAAATACACCGTGTTCAGGGAGGGGGTGAGGTCCTTGAGCAGCAAAGCACATGTATAAACAGGAGTTCCCAATTAGTCCACCTAAGAGTGTGTCTGGGAAGAGCTTGTAGTCAAGGAAGACAGAAACTGACGTGGTTTCCTTGGTTTTGTTTTCATATTCCAGCATACTATTAGGTTATTTTTCTATGGAAAATAGGATTTCCAGTAGTAGTAATTGATTCTGGGTCCAAGTGAGAAGCATGTATGTAATCTTTTCTCCAAAGATTCTGCCCTTTACCAGAAATGCTGTGCTGGAAGCACAGGCTCCCGAACGAGGCTCATAACCGCTGGCTGGGAGGGTGATGATGATGATGGCAGACCAGGAGGACAGGGCTGCTCTAGACCCAGCTACCAAAATAGACTTTGCATCACAAACACAGTTTTAAGAGATCGATGTGAGTCGTAACATTCACAAATGAACAGCGTTCCCCTCTCGGCCTCTCCAGACTGGATGCTTTCTAAATATGAAGTAAAATAATCATCCCGGAGTCTTCAGACATCTTCGTCTGAGAAGGCAGGAGACTTTGTGGCACCTGGTTGTTGACTGGCTGGTTGAGTTGGTTCATAGTGACTTAACTCAGGCACACAAGAAGCAATGTCCCACAGTAATATTCCATCCCAATAGCCAGCACTCCCTTAACTAGATCATTTCCAAAAACCGCCTTTAGCCATACGCACGAGAACAGGTTTTTCACAGTGTAATGGCGCCAGATGTCATAACTTCTATCCTTGGAAATTTATTTGTGAAATACTCTTTTTAAAAGCAGGAAACCGGAGCCAAGTATTGAAATGATCTCTCATTTCTTGTGCTCTCCTTTGTTCCTTGCTGAATCGAAGGCTCTTCCGTGCTGGCTGGTGGGTAAGATTGTGTAGCCATTTGCCTTTTACTGACTGGTTTAAGATCAGTGCTCGTCGGTGTGTAAAACACCATACACCCCATATCTGCGCAGTCCAACCATAGGCTTCCACTTCTTTTTTTTTTTTTTTAAGATTTTATTTATTTATTAGACAGGATAGAGACAGCCAGCGAGAGAGGGAACACAAGCAGGGGGAGTGGGAGAGGAAGAAGCAGGCTCATAGCGGAAGAGCCTGATGTGGGGCTCGATCCCGTAACGCCAGGATCACACCCTGAGCTGAAGGCAGACGCTTAACCGCTGTGCCACCCAGGCGCCCCCAGGCTTCCACTTCTTTGTTACGTTCTCTTTGGGTGTTGGCTCCACGTCCAGACACCATGATGGTTAATTCTCCCATCGAGCCTATCACAGCCCGTCCTCGTTTTTGTGCACTTCCAAGTTTGATATGCAGAATATTCATGTCTTTCTTCATTTATGCCATTGCAAAGGTTTTTTGAAAAACAAGAAATCTAAAGGCAGGGTCTTGGAGTGCCCCTCACAGAGCTCACTAGACGTTGACTCTAGTCCACTGACTTCACGCCTTCACCCCAAAATGGCAAGTCACTGACCTGTATCACCTGAGGAGAGGTTGCCTTATCTTCACTGGAAATGAGAGAAAGTGGCTCAAAGTGAAGCCTGGAGGGGCCGACCCTTCAGTTCCAGCTCCCCCTTGGAACAGGGGCCGCTCCGAACCACGAGGAGCTCTCTCTCTTCTGAGCGTGTCAGAGAGCAACTAGGCCAATCCAATTCCCACTGCTCTTTGGAGAACGTAAGCTGGAATGATGCCATCTGTCTTCTTTGGAGAGCTTTCCCTTGTGCGTCGGTCCTCTGTGGGAACCAGAGGGTGTAGGAGACGTGGGAGATGGCCTGTGGGACACTTGCTGTGCTCAGATGGTCATTTAGACATTGAGGAATGCATACATAGGGAATCTTTTGATTTTTGAAAACTTCAGAAACCGTATCACACAGGCCCCAGAGGGTTTGATCCATGTCCTCATTTCTGAGGACAAACCCCACCTCTCAGAAATGACGGGAAGGCGAACCCCAGAAGGAGGTCCTTGGTTATGTGGCGTGTGCACAGGTGCTCTGAGGCGCAGCCTCGGGGGTCACAGTGACATAGACACAGGACCCTCGTCCGCGTGGACTTGAACTCTGTTAAGGAAAGGGGAAACCAACTGTGATAGATTCAGTGATAGTTTAGGAATTACCCCAAGCCAAAGACAATGCCGAGGCTGTCGCAGCGGGAGCGGGGCGCCAGCCACTTGCGTGGAAGCGAACGGGAAGTGAGTCCCCTCCAGGACTGCAGCCCTACCCCGTGCGGGAGGCGGAGGCAGGGCAGACGGGCGAAGCAAGCAGCAAGGGCCAACGTGCGGGACCGTGTCCCCAGATCAGCGATGCCCTCGAGTTGGGACCACGATAGACGTTCCAGCCTCGGGGTCTGCAGGTGGGTGGGGGTCTGGAGCCTGGAGCTGCCTGAGCCCACGGTCTGTCAGCGGCCCGCTGCTTCTCAGGCCGTCTGCTCGTTAGTGGAAGGGAATGACGGAGACTCCCCACCTCTTAGGGTTCTCGTGAGGTTTGCTGAGAGCGTGTCCGTCTGTTGACTCAGCTCGGGTTCAGGGCACTGAGTGGCCGCGCATCACTGGAAGGTTCTCAGCGGGTGTCAGAGGAGCTCTCCGAGTGCCACCCCTCACCTCATTCTGGAAGGGAGGGCACTGGTTTCCCGGGGCTCTGGGCAGCCTGAGCACCGGGGAACATCTCCCGCACAGCATGTCAGATCTGTGCCATCCTGGCGGTGCCGTCAGCGCCTCCTGGAGTTCCAGACACGGTCGGCCTCACCTCTGGTTTCCCTCACCTCTTTAAAAAATGTGTGTGGCTCTCCATTGGTTTCTGAGCATTATTTGAACATGACTTTATTGTGGTCTTACAGAGTGGGCTCTGTTGTATTTGCCAGAAGGGAGCCGTGGCCTTCACGTCTTAGATGTCCCCTTTGCCACGTAGGCCCGTTCTCGGGGGCTTGGCAGTGGAGGCCCTGCTGCCACAAGAACAGATACCCTCACCCCCAGAAAGCGGGGCTGCCCTCTGACAACTCGCTGAGCCCCTTTATTCCAGTCTTCAGACCTGTGCCCCCCCGGTGCCGAGGGGGGGTCAGAAACCGCTCTGGAATTGTACACACTCTGCCCGTCGTCCCCGGCCCAGGTGATCCGTGATGTAAAGGGCACGGAGACCGTGCAGAGACACACCATCTCGCTGGGAGAGCTGCCGTGCAGGCCGTGTGGCGCTAATGCCAAAGCCTGCAGGAAACAAAGCAGGTGCTGTGTCTGTGTGCCCGCCGGTGAAAGCCCCGCCGGCCGCGTGTCCGCTCTCTGAGTCAGTAAGCAGACGGCTGTGTCCGGACAGGCGCTGTGGGTGCTTGAAGCAGGAAGGGATGCAAGGTCAGGGACATCCTGTGCCTCACATTGTCGGCAGGACTCCAGGGACAGAGCTCAAAGGCCACCGGCGGGTCGCATCTCCGTCACTCGTTTCGGAGTCAGGAAGCCCCTGACGCTGCTGCGGCCCGGGAAGCCGTGAGACGGCCGAGTCTGGTGGCTGCACCTGCCCTCACGCACGCGCACCCAGCTCACGTGCTGGTTAGCAAACGCGGACGCAGCAGGGGTCCTCTGTCCCCAGACAGCACAGGCTGCGAGGGCGACGCTCGCTCAGTCTTCACGTGTTGAGCGGTTAGTGACACGGATCCCATTTGGAATCCAGTCAAGGTCATCGGTGCTATAAAATGCAATTGACAAGCACGCCCTAGATTGGAAGCTTATTTTTCATGACGGCGAAGGACGGATCTGCACGGCTTTGCAGTTCATATAGACGGCCTATCCTGGTGTCAGCCTTCTGTTCTTTCTTAAATTCCCCACAATAGATACGAAAGAGGTAACAATTAGCGCGAACTACTGGAAGTAAAAAGCAATGAGCTACTCGTTTGAAAGAAAGTTTTCTCTGTATGAATGGAAAGGGTTCCTTAAATTGCTTCTGTTAAACAGAGAGCAGGAAGCCTGAGCCTGAACACCTGGATGGAGTCCGACTGCTCCTGGACTGTCCACGAGGTGCACGTTTGTCCTGTCGCTGAGCCCGGAGCCAGCTGCTGGCCAAGAGGACGCCAGGCCGTCAGACGGGGGACGGCTGCCTCTCAGAATGGCCCCCGGCTGGGGTGTGCGTGCCCGGCTCGGGGAGCAAACAAAGGAGACCCCGTCCCACACCCTGGGTCACCCTCCTCCAGCCTGGGTCACCCTCCTCCTGGCCCGGTCTCTGCCTGGTTCTGTAGCCCCAGAAGGACACGTCACTCTTCTGCTGGACGGCATCGTGTTCAGTCGCGCTGTGCGGGTCACAGGTACACACTCCAAGGGTGCCGTGGGCCGTGCGGACGCTCAGACCCCGAGGCTGCGTTGTTATTACCTCTGGTTTGTGGTAGTAACCGCAGACCTCGAGGCCTTTCTAATTCAGAGCTACATTTGTGGCGACAGAGTTATCTCTGGAAACGTTTCAGAAATGGTCTTAGAAACGCAAGCCCACGTGTGTGATAGGTCGTGGAGGGCGTGGCAGTGAATTAAATCAGATTCAAAAACAGGAAGCGAGGCTCACGCACACGGTAGAGGACCTGAGTCGTTTCCTGCGGACACGCATGGTGCTTGGTCACAAAGGACCACGGTCTCCCGAGGGCGTAGCAGCCATGGGCCTGGCTGGAGTTCGTTCTGGTTGGACGTCGACTCCGTGTTGATTCCGAGCGTCTCCCTCTCAGTTGCCTTATCTTTGAACAAAGACGTGCTCTTTCCTGTTGAGGCGTTTTCATTCTAGGAACTGGGGTGAAGGGGGGCCATTGTGCGACGTCATCGCATGCCCACGATGGTGAGAGTGGCTTCCTGACGTCCACAGGGATTCAAATGCTTCGAGAGTAGACATCGGACCGTTATTTACTTTCAGTGGTCTTAAAAACACTCTGCCTGAAAAATGTTGTCATTTTGGGAACATCAACAAATTTTTGCTTTAGGAGAAAAGTCAACCGGAAGTAGTTGTTTTGTTCTCCTGAGTGACACTGAGAGAGGACAGCATGACTTGAATCAGGAAAGCCTCGAAAAGACAATAAAGACAATCCTAATACTTGGGGAGAATATTTATCAGACATTGAAACATTGAAACAGACGCGTCGTGTTCCACGGAGGGCAGCGGACCATCCCCTGAACGTACGACTGTGGACACCGTGAGCACTTTCCCCCACGTGTGCTCGCCCACACCCTGTTTTATGAGCTCCTTGAGGGTAAAGATGGCACTTTGCCCCGAACGTGTGGTTATAGATAGTGATTGAGTGAATGGTGACATAGTGCTGTCCTCAACAAACGTAGGAAGATTTGGGAAATATAAACATTTGTCTTTAAGATAAATGCTCAGAATTAACTTATCAGCTACTCGGAATTCCTAGTGCACATCGTAGACTCAGATGACCTAACCAAGAGAGAATGGAAATCAAAGGCCAAGAATTTCTGGAACGTCCCAGGCCGAGGGACCCCCAGGGCCTCCACAGACGAGCCCTGTAACGGCGAGGATGGGACGGGCCCCGAGCGGGCGCTGGCTCTGCAGTGATTCCAGAATCCTGCGGGCACCGCTTCCAAGCCCAGCACTGATTTCTGACGCGAGGTATTGTTAACTAATGAGAGCAGGGTCACAAGCCCGTGAACCTCTCTGTTTAGAATAATGAAAAAGTGTTGAAAGTAAGGCAATACGAAAATAAATATCTAGACTATGTAAATACAGAGAAGATAGAAAAACTAGAGTTCGTACATGAGGATCGAGATTTTATTTTTATCTTAAGGTCGGAAAGTTTCCTGCTTTTTCCTAAAGGCTTTATTTTGGGAGTGGACCTCACTGATGGTCTCCAGTATGGGCTCTAAAACCTGTGAGTAGGCGTGAGCCTCACAAAAGGTTGAAGGAGGACGTGCTTCTCTGGCGGGGGGGCTGTGCCTCTCACGCCGTCATCTCGAAGGGCCGCTCAGACCCAGGGCCGGCTTGGACCGTCGCTTCCTTCCGTGGCTGCTGGGTAGAGGCCTGAGTCCCTCCACCAGGGTGGACTTCGAGGAGTGACCGGAGCCTTCGTCTTGCCGAGGACGTTCTCTGCATGCTTGCTATGTTGGGGCCCAATTTAACTCAGGCTGGAACTCCCCAGAGTGCCTGTTCCTCCCCGAGCGCCCCTGAGCTCGTTGCTGGAGGCCTCTGTGGCCGCACGCGGTGTCTGTCTCAGTAAGCCCGTCTCTGGACTGCAGGGGGAGCCCGGCTCCCTTGGGGCCCCCACAGCGGCCACGGGACACAAAGAGACCGTAAGTCAGATCGTGTCATCCTACAGATCCCCCAAGCTTCCTCCTGTGGCTCCCGGCACCCCGCAAGGCTTGAGGGATCCGCTCCTGTCCCACTATGCTCTGGGTCGCTGCTTTGTTGCAGACGCCCTGGCCCCCGCAGCGACCCGGGGGGAGCCAGCTGCGCCTGGGAATGGTGCGGTGTTTGTGACTGGCGTAGGGCCGTGATTTCAGAGCGTCTCTGCTCTCACATCTTCTCTGTGTCTCTGACGGCTTCACGCCAGCCGCAGGGCTGTTGGGCTGCCCTGGACATTTCCTTCTTCTCTCTGCCAGATTTTGTGTTTTCAACAATGAGTATCAAAGCAACTTTATTTCTTGTTTTCATAAATGGGCACCTGCCTCCGTTCCCTGTACACGTGAACTAGCCCTACAAGCAGGCAGCCGAAACTTTAGGCCCCTCACCATTCGGTGCTTGAAAGCTGATTAGTGTCGGTACCCCCGACACCCCCACCCCGCAGGGCCACGTACACTGAAATGCAGGACCCGATCGCGAGGCCTGGCCCCCTTCCCATTTCCGTGGCCCAGGAGCCCACGTGATCACGTGTTAGGCAGTGGTCAGAGCACGCCCGTGGGTCAGTGTCGGCTGACATGGGTCCAGAAATAAAGACTATCTCCACGTAATGTTTCTCTTGATGGAAGTCTGAGGAAACGGCCATCATTTGCCGCTCAGCAGGCATCCCGAGCGTGCCAGGTGACAGGACGAAGGGGACGCTGGCTCTGACTCAGGGAGCGGTTCCATGATGTGATTATGGGAGAAGTCCTGAAGGTGCACCGATGTCTGTTCGAAGGAAAAAGGGAAAAGAAGAAACTGTAATTTCTAGATAAAATCTTCTGTTTTTACAAGTAAGGATGTTTCATAGAAAGTGAGGAGCGCGTTCATCTTGAAAGACAGCAAATCAGATGATTTTTAAGTGTCACGATCAATACCAGGCTCCCTAGAGGCCGTGGTGAGCGGGGTGGGTGGGGGCAGCTGGCTTAGCCGGTCTGCAGCCTGGGTTTGCAGCCGCGGTGGAGACCAGTGACGGTGGCTGCTGGACAGTCTAGCGTCTGCACTGCGGCCCCAAACCAGGATTAGCACTCAAGTGTTTTCACGGAAATCTAATTGGATGCCAAGGGTTTTACTTGGATTCTGCAGATAAATGGGATCAACAGAGCATCTTCAGGCTAAGCCACATGCTTTATTTTGCCACAGATTTGTAAATAAATTGTTGTAGTAATTCTGCTTGTAGCTTTGGAAAAGGCAGTCTGGTTTCCTCTCTCTCTACACATGCGTCTCCAAGTGGCTGTGAGCTGTGTGCCCGTGGACAGCAGCCGGACGCTCGCCATGCCTGAGCTCCTGGGGGGCCACCCCTGCACGGTGCCTCGCAGACCGAGGCTTCCGAGGGCCGCTCCGCGTTCGGCCGGAGAGCACAGTCTGTGGACAGCTGTTCCTACATAAACAGTGACCTGGTGTTTCGTCGGAGCGTGTGGGCTGTGGTTTTAACAACACAAGCTTTAGAGGGACTGTGGAGCCGCCCCAGGGGAAGCTGTGCAGGGAGAGAAGGAGGTGAGCCATGGGGTGAGGGCCCTGTGCCATTGTCCGGCAGCTGTCCTGTCGGCACGCAGCCCCCCAAGGCCCTAGAAGCCAGGGTGCGCAAGCAGGTCTGCTGGCCCCTGAGAAGGCCTGTCTGCCTCCCGCAGCGGCCGGTGATGCAGAGGCAGGGTGTGTGGGAGAAGCCCCTGCGGCTTGGGGGCGGGCTCCCTTCGGCCCCAGGCCTGTTGCTGCTTTGGTACGTTTTCGAGACCTGGCCCGTGTCACGGTGACGTTTCCATTCCTTTACTTCTGTCACTTCCCTTGTGGTGAAAACTCGCTTACAGTTCTGAACTTTTTTCTTCCGATTTCTTCTCGTTTTACGTTTCCATTTGCCTTTTTGTCTCAGAAATATCTTTGAGCTACAGTCCCTGTCATGCAGTGACAGACAGCACTCCAGCGTGAATAGAACGAGGGATCTCCTCTCCATCCAGGAGAGTCCTCTCAAACGTCGTCAAACAAGACGGCGGAGGCTGGACAGGGACAGTCAACAGAGGCCAGGCCCCTTTCCCAGCTGCCTCCCCACCCCCGCCCCTCAGCCCAACTGACCTGCAGCCCCACCCGACCCTTCACCTGCAGGGACTGTGGGACTGTGTTCCCCGAACCCTCATCGCGGCAAACCCCACCTTCCGCACTGATTTGGACATGGCACCCCATTCGTGCGTCATCAACACAATCCTTAGAGCGGTAGCCGAGGTGCTCCGGAAGTCCAGGGTAAATCCGTGGTCCCGCCAGGTCAGGCCAGGACGTGGGATGCTCGCCCCGTCTGGTTTGATTGCTGTCCTGGGCCCAGCGCCTTTGCCGGCTTCTCAACAGCAATCTGTGGAACGAGTGCCATAGTGCGGACAGAGCGCCCCTGCGAGCGGAGGAGTGTGTGCAGTCCCTGAGAAGGCCAATGCGGGGCGGGGGGCAGAATTCGCCTTCAGGAAGGCCTCGCAGGGGACGCGGCTTTGTCTTTCTGAGATGAACTCGGTTTCAATTTATCTTCTTTACTTAAAAGGAAGTTCAACGTCTTTTCCATATAAAAGTGAAGAGTGTTCTTTTTTGGACCAAAGTACATATTATACAAAATACAGTCCTTACCGACGCAGGGAGATGAGTGCAATCCAGCCTGTTTTATGGAAGAGTAGACAAGATCTCCAGCAGGATTGCTTTAATACTTCTTGTTTTAGAAGGGAATTAAGCGTTTATGTTGATTCCTTTGTGTGTTCAAGAATTCTAAAGCTTGCGTGCGCCCGCAGTCTTGGTTTCTTGACGAGGTGTCATTTCCGGTTAGAAACCATGTGCTGCTTTTCTTCATCAGGAGATATGGTTCAGTCGGCAGCAAAGTAATGACCTGCCTGTGTCCCCACGGAGGTCATGCTTGCCACGCAGAGTAGACGCGCCGTGCTCCCTGCTGAGCTTTCTTCAACATGCCGGCCTTTTCCCAGACACTCAAGATCTTTACCTCCAGCTCATCCCTCCCCGGGTGTCTTGAGGCTAACGGGCTGTGGGGATCCCCAGGATCAGGCGCCCGGGACGTTGGGGCCAGTCGGTCAAGCACACCCTCCTCCCCGGGCACTCCTGCCCGCAGGTACCTGTCTGCGCTGGAGGGGTTCCCTTGTGCAGAGAGCTTCCCGCCACCACGCTCCTGGGCAGGGAGCCCGGTCTGCCTGTCCTCTCTGTTCTAGCACCGCCAGTCCTGCCGCTCTTGGAATCGTTGCCCCTAACCCCCTCTGCGGAGGCCGCTGTCCTCTCTCAGCCAGAGTGCGGGCGGCTGCAGGAGGTTCCCCGGGTTTCCAGATCACATGCAACCCACCTGCAGCCTCCCAGAGGGAATAGCTAAGTAGACCATAGTTTTTTCTTGAAAAGTAACATTCTCGCGATGGTGCGCATTTCCCCATGGAGTCGAGTGCACAGTCTCAGCTGGATCAGAGGGGAGGGACGCAGCTTTGTCGCCCTGCTCTTCCTGTCCTGGCGAGGACTCGCATCTGCTTGCTGATACGTGTACGTGGTGAAGTGGGACCCGACGTAAACAGATTCCTGCTGTCAGCAGCTAACAAGCGCTTGCATAATCACAACAGAACCTCAAGTGTCCAAAGGAAATTGACGAAACCAGAGCACGTGTGACTGCAGAGCGTGTCGGCGTCCGAATGACCGGCCTGCCGTAACACGGCACCCCCCGCCCACCCAGGCCCGTCCTCCCGAGTCCAGAGGAGACAGCCCTGCTGCCGCCCTTCTTGCCCTCCTCCTCCTGAAACAGGATGGGGAGTAGTGTTCCAGGCGTGGAGTCTGGGGAGTTCCCAGCGCCTGCGTGTGGGAAAAAGGGCTGCTGGTCAGGTGCTGTCTTGCAGGTAAAGCACGTTGTTGGAAGCTCGGCTTCCCATACACTCAGTGACTCTTGAACCTGCGGGGTCGCTGGACTCCGGCTCACCTGCAGAGGACTCCAGCCGAATCCTGCTCCAGCATGTGACCTTGGGGCGCCTCCTGATGCTTCCAAGCACCAGGACCTCAGATGTGCTGTTGGCTGGTCATAGCACCTCCCTGACACGGCTGCTCTGATGACCAAAGCCTGCGAATCTCTTCGTCCCGTGTAGTGATTTAATGAATGTTAGATCCTGTCATTTACAACAATTATGATCCAAAAGGGGAGACTGGGTGGCTCAATTGGTTAAGTGTCCGACTCTTGGTTTTGGCTCAGGTCATGATCTCATGGGTCGTGAGATGGGGGTTGGGCTCTGTGCTCAACGGGGAGTCCGCTTGAGGATTCTCTCCCTTCCCTCTGCCCCTCCTCCCACTGGCATGCCTACGCTCTCTGTCTCACTCTCAAATAAATAAATAAGTCTTTAAAAAATTCTGAGAAACAAACTGTGGGCTTCAGAGGGGAGGGGGTGGGGGAATGGGCTAGCCCGGTGATGGGTAGTAAGGAGGGCACGTATTGCATGATGCACTGGGTGTTACACGCAGGTAATGAATCATCGAACTTTACATCAGAAACCAGGGATGTACTGTATGGTGACTAACATAATATAATAAAAAAAAATTAAAAAAAATAAATAGCTTACATGTGCTTTCATCTAAAAAAAAAAATTGTGATCCAGAATCAATACGTGTATTGCAGTGGGCTCAGATGACCATTCACCTGAGCTCACTAAGGTACGCCAGCATACTAATTTCCAAATATTAGACAACATTTCTTTTCATTACAGAGAAAGTATTCTTTTACTCCATGGGTTGTGTGAAATATGAAAAAAAATGTGTGTACTTAATTTTTTTAGGTTGTCCTGGTTCCAAAAAGAATGAGTTTCTGACGAGCATTTTGGACGCTCTGTCCACTGACATGGTCCACGCGGTCTCCGACCCCTCTTCCTCAGGCAGGTACGTTACATGCGACAGTGGAGCGAGGAGCCGAGAAGGAGCCCCAGGTGTCTGAACGCTGGAAGCTGGAGTGGCCGTTGGGCCTCCGAGGCAGGGCAGCTTCTCAGGAGGCCACGGGCCTCTGGGAAAGCAGGCCTCCGCCAACACTTCACGGTGCTGCGTGCGCTTGGCGGTGATTTGTCTAGGAGGTTTCCCCTGTAATGCAGTTAAACCACCCAGGGCCGTGTCACCATGGGAAGAGCCGGAACCTGGGATTCCCAGCGGTCCCAGCGGGCGGTGGCGGGCAGGCGGGAGGTGGGAGCGGAACAGAATGCGAGGCCCTCGTTCCGATGGCTTCGAGCCTTGGAATTGCAGTTTAGAGCTATCGAGTAGATTTTAATTCTTGGAATTACAGTGTTTGATTTCAAGTTTTCAACATACTATGTATTTATAGTAGAAAAACCCACATCGCATAAGATTTACCATCTTAAGATTCGAATGTACCCTCAGTGGCGTTATTTACACGGACACTGCTCGGAGGGTGACTTCTGAAACTCTGGGCACGTTCTCTCTGGAAGCAGGGCACACGTTCTGCACACATCGTCTGGGGTTTTGAGCTGAGCTCCTGTAAGTTCCCCAAAGCTCTTCTGTCCCGTAGCTACCGGTGGGTGGGAGGGCACTCCCAGCGCTGCTGGGCACGGTGTTGCTGGCACTGGACCCCCCTGAGAAAGCCTTGATGACCTTCTCTTCTACGTGATCTAAAGCTTTCTAGTCTCCTCAGACAAAGGCTCTGCTCTCTCTGTCTCTCTCCTTAAGGGTAAGATTCAAGAAGAGGAAAAAGGCAATGCTAACAGAAAATGCCACAATCAGACAGTAAATTAAGCTTAGAAAAAAAAATGACCTACATTGCAAGTTGACATATTCTTGGAAAGATTGCTCTAATCTGGAGAACTAGAATTGAAGGCATTAAATGAATTGCTGTCTGAAATCTCTGAAAGTCTGAAAATATTTGGTAGCATTAGAATGCCTGACACCTGTTAGTGTCTCCCCCTTGGGGGAGCACAGCCCCCTCCGAGGGGGTAGAATCGCACGGACGCCAGTGGGGAAAGGGCCGGTAGGTGCTCGCACAGGTTCATCTTCATCTTCCACTGAGTGAGAAGGCACGTTTTAACGTCTGGGACGTGTTCAAAGATTTGACTCAAAGCCAGACCTTCTAGGAGAGTTTTTAGTTCTTTGTATCTTAAAATATCAAAGTTTTTTTTTTAATCCAAGGGAAAATGTCTGGATGTATTTTCATTTGCATCTTTTGGTAACCCTGCGGTGTAAAATGGTATGCCAGCGAGAACCTTGGTCTCCCAGGTTTGGGGGGGCACTGATATGCAAGCTGTCCTGCCAACTCCACGGAGCACAGAACGTGGGACAATGGGGCTTCCTTAAAGACGTGGCCAGCACCAAGTGTGTAATAAGCACCCATAAACTCATTGTGCCATTTGCAATTTTGAAACCAACTTGAAATATTCTGCTAAATTCCTTTCTCTAAATTATTTTTTAAAAAATTGTTCTATCGTTGGCGAACCTGTGCCAGCTTAGGCATCAGCACCATAGGAGGAACGAGCGGGGCGCCCCTTCTGGGAGCGCTGGAGCGCACCGTGTGCCTTCCGTAGACGGACGAGGGTGGGGAGGCAGCCGCATGGCCGGTGTGTCTGACGACTCGTGTGCTCTTCCAGGCTTTCGGAACCCGACCCCAGCCACACACTAGAGGAGCGCGTGGTCCACTGGTACTTCAGACTACTGGATAAAAACTCCAGTGGGGATATTGGCAAGAAGGAGATTAAGCCCTTCAAGAGGTTCCTTCGGAAAAAATCAAAACCCAAAAAATGTGTGAAGAAGTTCGTCGAATACTGTGATGTGAATAATGACAAATCCCTCTCCGTGCAAGAGCTGACGGGCTGCCTCGGGGTGACGAAAGAAGAAGGTAAAGCAAACGCAAAGAAACGCCCTAGTAAGAGCCTTTCTCGTTGTTTCGCGCTTTGCAATGCATCAGGTCTTGACCCCTGCTCGACTGGCTTCTTAAAAAGTACAGGTTGTCCTTTTGGCCGGAGGGTGCCGCTTACTTGCAGGTCATTTGTCGGTGCAAGTACTAACAGACCATCGGCAACCTGTCGGAAGGAAGCCGGTTAACAGGGGAGGAGCCGAGTGTTTGTCCGGAGACAAGTCCTCTTGCTCCGACCGCGGTGGCCGATGTTCCAGACTCTGTCGTCCCAGTGTCTGAAATGCAAATCTGGGAACCACTGGGAGTCACTCGAGAACCCCGTGCGTGGGTTCCAACCAAAGGTCCAGGCCCGTTTCTAGGCAGTTAAATTACTCCTGTTATCCCAACCAGCTACGTTGATTGTTGGAAACATTGTTTTAGCTGTTTTCCCAGGTGCGTGCATCTTTTTAAGGTGGGTGTGGCCTAGCAAACCAGCTGTTGTCGAGAGAAACCCAGAAGCCCTACAATAGCTGGACCCCAACATCGTCCGCCTGCTGCATGCGTGTGCTGGACCCAGTTTCCCCGAGTGCATCACGGGTGCTGGGGAGGGTTTGCAGAGGTCCCGGTGTCACTGGTATTTTATGATTCTGTTCTTCTGTTACGGATTTCGGCGACCAGATTAGAGAGTAGACGCTGGGGCATCAGTTCATCGTGCTCAGCACGGCCGTCCCGTGTCTGCAGCTCGGCGGTGGAACACGGAGCCCCAAGCTGCCGGCCCACGTGGCCGGTTCCCTTCTGACTTGTCCCCGCATCCTCAGTTCTTGTCGTAATGGTCGCTCGGCATCATCCAGCTCAGTGGGTTCCAGGCTGGATCTGGGGATTGTGAAACGCTCCTTGCCAATGTTTCTGTGAGAAGTTAATCTGAGAAGACTTAGGCTTCTTTGGAAGAGTGTGTGCAGGAGCTCGGAGACCACTGGCACTTCATGCTGTCCTGGAAGTATCTAGAAGCCAGTGGCAAAAATACGGGGCCGCCGCGTGGCTCCCCCTGCAGGGTGCGGGTGGAGAATGGAGCTGAGCCCACAGGGCTCACAGTTTACAGGACAGGAGCCAGAGCGCACCATGGGGTGTGGCGGTTTGTGCGAGTGTGGCCCTGGGACCAGGGAGGCAGCACTGGGCTCTGGCCGAGGAGCTCAGCGGCGGTTTCAGCGGGAGTGACGTCTGAGTACAGCCCTCAGAGTGGTCCCGGGCGTCTCCGTGCACCAGACAGGCGCAGGGAGAGGGCGGGAGTGTGTGCCCATGCCTGGGAAGACGGCGGTGAATGACGGGGCTCAGTGCGTCTCCCTTGACACCTTCCCTAGAAACACCCATCATTTACGCTCCTCGGGTCGCTGTACACCAACAGATGCATCTGAGCTTTACGTTCACATTAGCAACTGAGGAGATGGCTGACGAACCCCCTTCCAAAAGAAAGAAAGAAAGAAAAAGCCAGCTAAAATTTGGTAAAAGTGGCAATTTGGTCAAAAATGAGCTTTGGGGATTTGGATTCATGATTAGCTAATTTTGCAGCTCTTATTTTCCTGGAGGAATTTCTCTGTTTTCCTACTGTTATTTTCATTTTCAATTTTCAGTTTGTTCCTTCCTCCTGCCTTGTGTACTTTGAAATTGCTTTTGAAAAGCCAGAGAAACCTCAGCATTCAGGAGAGGGTTAGTCTGGGCGCTCTAAATATGCAAACTGTTACCAGTGTCTTCTGTTTCCTACATCTTTACTCACTACTTAGCAATGCGTGTTTTCTCTAAAAAAAATCAGAAGTTAAATAAAAAACAGATAGCATGTGACTTTTTTCTTAGACATAGTCAGACCCGAGTCTGTATCTTCCCCTGAAACGTTTCTGTGCGTGTACTCACATATGTGCGTGTGTTACGACATTTTACTGCAAGATGGGGTCATCACCCACGTACTTCCTAATCTCACTTAATTTACGATATTACACAAGATTTTGCATTTAAAGTATTGCAACTAAGAGATATTACTGGAAAGTTTGATTTAAATTTTCACTATTACAAAAATAAGCGGAAAAGAAAAAAATTAACTGAAACTATTGAGAAACGATACAACCAAGAAAGGAAATATTTCTGAAAAAACATTCATAGAACATTACATCATTCCCGCATGATTCTCCAAAATGATCATTACACAGAAACTCAGCAATTAAGAAATACTCATTTTTGACCAAATTCTCTCTTTCAGCCAAATTGCCATGCTAGCTGCGTCCCTTTCAGGCGTGTAGCCTGACGGACGGATTGTTGTCCACGGGGTCACCTGGCACAGTCGGTGTCCGTTGTTACCAATGGCGTAAACACTCCCGACTGTCCCTGAACGCCGCTCAAGGTGGCTGCGAATCACTCCTTCCCTCTCTGTGGTAGTCGTGTATTTTTCCTGGTGTGGCCTTGCGGTGCGCGGCCCTGCATTGCTGGGGGTGGCACTCTCCGCGGGCAGGGGGGAGGAAGGAGCCAGCGGGGAGGAAGGAGGGAGTCCAGGGAGGTGGAGGGACATCTAGAAGCCAGGGAGGAAGGCAGGTGCTGAGGAGCTGGACCCCAGGAGTGCCCGCGGGATGCCAGTCTGAGACCCCTGACTGCCCTGCCACCACAGGCCACGTGGCGAGGCCACAGGGCAAACACCATGCATCTCAGGCATCTCCCTCCACCTTCCATTTCCCTTAAGGATTTGGAAAAATTATTTTGAGCCGTACATGTTAGTTTCTCCTGATCTAAATAAAAACCCCAAAGATGTTGAAGAACCAGTGTTGCACCCTGCCCAGGGCCCCTGTCCCGGGGGGAGTTTAGCACGGGTAAGACTGGCGTCTGGTTAGTAGACAGCGCTTTGCAAGTTTTGGTAAAATGAAATATTCCTCTGTAGTTGGACAAGAACATTTTTATTGTTGTAAAGTGTGGACGTCGTGACTTTTAAAAGCCACTGCTGATAATCTGTGCTGTTTCCCTGTATATGTATTTTCTCATGTCGGTAAGGTTGCCAGTTGATGACGCTTTCCTAAAGTGAATTTGATCCCTTCCTGAAAAATCGTATTGAAACTTTCATTAGCTGAAGAGTATTTGGTTTTTAATAGTGTCTTTTTTTTTGTTTTTCCGTTAGCCCCAAGAGCTAATGCTGAAAGCACCTCTAATAGACAGGTGAGTATTATAGTCTGTATTTTAGCATTAATAATTCGCCAGTTTAATTATAGGCGACGAAAACTCAGGGTCCTGTAGATTGGGAAGATGACATACCTCTCGAGACATAAACCTCCAGGAGAGGCGGCGTCTGATACACAGACCCCTCCCTGGGAGGCCAAAAGAGCTTTGCAAAATTCCATCAAAATCATCAACTTGAAGATTTTGTCTTTTTTTTTTTTTTTTACCATTTGAAATTTCATTTTGTTATTTTTAGAAAAAAGTTCAAGTCCTGTCGTTTTGTGGAAATGTTTTTTTTAAAACAATTATCCAGGGATTTACAATTTATTTCTTATAATTTGTGAAGGAGATTGCAGGGACAGGAGACCCTCTGGGCATTCAGGTGAACATTTTCTTTTCATCTGGGGATGTAAGGAGACAAATCTTCTGCTCCAAAAGGGGTTTCCAGTTTCCCGCTGTGTTTACGAACACGTTTCTGTGTCTCTGACCCCCGTGTCTTGCGTGCTCAGCTACGGTAGGTAATCGGGCTGCCTCTCCCAGCTCCCCAGGCCACAGCCATCCAAAGTCAAGAATATTTTCCGGGGATAAACAGGAGTGGGTGCGTTTTTCCCTCCCTCAAAGCCAAGGCCAAATCCCCCTTCTTAGGACCAGTCGCCAATTTGTAATTTATTTTGTCTTCACCTGTGTGATGTCGGGCGACATTCCCTAAGGCGAGCCCCGTGTTTGTTGTAGGGTGAGTGGAGACCTCCAGTGCACACCTTGGGTGTAATTTAAAACCATTTCATTAGGAAAGACGTGTGATAGGGTTTTCTTTGTTTAGCAAATGTTTACAGTTTTAGCTTTTTAAATCCTACCACAAATCACTTAGGCTTTAGAACGGCGTGGGTCTGACAGCCCTTACCCCAGCTGAGGTGCCCGTAGGCGGTTGTCATTATGCAGTGGTGATGATTGCCACACAGGCGCTCGACCATAAGTAAACTCTGTTCCAGACACGAGCCTCCCTCTTCAGCTGTTTCCCAGAAAAAGGAGCCAGAAGCTTCTCCAGCTCTTTTTATGGTGTCGGGATGGATAGACGGACTTCCCAGGCGTTACTGTAAACTGTGACCCTGGGATTAAGTCCCTTGCGAAAGCCAGCTGTGGCTCGCACGGGATAGTCACTGAAGGCCGTGCATGTTTCTTCCTTTCCTTGTTCTGATGCTCCGTTAGCCAGCATATAGTACGTCGTCAGTTTATGGTGTGTCGTCCACGATCATTAGTTCTAACACCCAGTGCTCATCACATCGTGTGCCCTCCTTAACGCGTGGATGTTTCTTCGAAGAGCAAAACATGCTACCAAGCACCAAAACCTTTCACTGTATGAATAGCCAGGCGAGAAAGGGGAGCTGGGGGTCCCAGGAGCTGGTGGTAATTCACAGAGCGAGCTGTCTTTCCCAGCAGGACTCAGAGGGGATCAGAGCAGCGCCCCCACGCCGACGGGGATGTGGGCTAAAATGTCAGCCCCATCTTCTCCAACGGTTCTTTTTTTTAAGATTTTACTTATTTATTTGACAGAGGTGAGAGAGAGAGCGCGAACTGGGGGGAGGGGCAGAGGGAGAGGGAGAAGCAGGCTCCCCAATGAGCAGGGAGGCCTGGACTGGATCGCAGGACCCCAGGATCGTGACCTGAGCCAGAGGCAGACACATAACCCGCTGAGCCACCTAGGTGCCCCTCCTCCAACAGTTCTGACGCGCCTCCAGAACTGAGGAATATACTGATGGCTTATCTTTATCCACAACAAATCAAAACACAGAATTTCCCATTAGCTCAATGCAGGAGATAAGCTCCTTTCTCTTCTGACCACCTACTAGTATCTTTATCGGGGGAGAGAGCCAGACCAGAAGTCTCCTAAATGTTGAAGTTTAATGAAGCAGAAGCAAGGATCAATTTATATCGGTAGGAATTGGTACACTTGGAAAACTAGATCTAGGAGACTGTAGATCGCTTCTCCTTTTCATTCCAAATTACTTTTAATTGGCTGTCAGGGTGCAGAATTCTAGGATTCAGCAAACCAACTTTTCAAGTTGCATTTCTTCCTAGAGAGAGAGAGACTTGTAAATGGAACAGATGAAAAGAAAAATTAAAAATCAATGATGCCTTTATCAAACTTGAATCATAAATTAGATTATTAAGATTATTTTGTATAACCAATCCAAAGTGACAGGAGACTGCACCGAACATTTGATGTACTGAATCTATTTAAAATATTTAAAGCAAATGCTAATTTTCTCAGCCAATATGTTTTTCCTGATATTCCCTGTCACTGAGAAGGAGGGAAGTGTTGGAACTTAATGTTTGTATTGTGTTTTTATTAATCCTCACACCCAAAGTTATCAAATCAGCACTTTTTCTTTTTGCATCTTTTTAAAAATATTGCTTCTGCCCTGTTGTCAACAGGCAGGCTTATGACATCCCTAGAAGGCAAGTCTCAGTCTTCACAGACGGAACATGGAAACTTCCTAACGACATCTCTGTTTCTGTCTTTTTTTCAGCCAAGGAAGCAAGGATAGTGGCTCACACATCCAAGGCGGTCCTAGACATGTGGGAGACTCCCTCACCAAAAAGCAATTAAAACAAAACAAAAACACATAGTATTTGCACTTTGTACTTTAAATGTAAATTCACTTTGTAGAAATGAGATATTTAAGCAGACTGCTTTAATCTGTGAAATGGAAGGGCTGGCTTCAGAAAACTAATCACATACAATGTATGTGTCCTCTTTTGACCTTGGAAATCTGTACTTGGTGGAGATGTGTTTTGAATGGCTTTAAGCTTAATTTCTTTATCCTACACATGTTGACATAGTAGAAATCTTAGCCTCAGGCCCTGCAGCCCCAACCCTGTGCCTTTCTCCCCACCCAGGGCAGTCCCTCCTAGTCACGCCACGACGACTTCCTTTGCGATCCACTGTGCCCGCAGCATTTTTGAGTCTACGTCGGAAGCTTCCATGGAAGTTTGCATCCTGCTGCTGTCCTCATCATGCAGCTAACAAGTGCATGGGTTTGTTTGTTTCTTGGGATTTGGGGTTAGTTTTTGTTGCTTTGCTGCCCAGAGATCTTGTTCACGCCATGAGTCACGCAACCACTAAGCCATCTGATAACTGGGAGGAAAGCCATCTTTCCTGGTAGGAAAGACTGTTTTTCCACCTATCTTTGATGCGCTGCTTTTCCTTTCCAAGCTTCTGTTTGAGCTTTGCCTCCAGCTTGGATTAATCATGCCACAGAGCACTAGAGAACTACCCCTGCTGTCCAGAGGCAGTGTAAACAGGCCCACCATTCAGAGAAGTAGATTCAGTCCTCGCATGACCACACCCATGCTTGTCTGCCCTGCTTCTTCTCTTACACATGACCATTACCCGTCCTACCCTGGTCCAGTCTGAGGCCTACTGGAAGGTCAGACGATCACTGAACAAATTTGGAATATCCTCCGTAGAGAAGGCTGAGCCAGCGTGAGCTGTGTGCTGGACGCTGGTCTTGGCCGCGGAGGACAAGCGCCTGCCGCTCCCTAGCTTCCTGCTGCCCCGATGGCCTCAGGACATTCGCCCGAGTGGAGCTTGAGAGCAGGGTCATTCGCTGAATGCCCACGCTGTGAGCAGCAGGACCGGGCCGTGGGTACAACCAGCGGCCACCTGCAAGTGTCCCTTGGCTCGATGGAGCCATTTGGAGGACGGTCCGAGGGCGGTGTGGGCCAAGTTGTGATGCTATTCCAGCTCCAACTTTTGGTTGGAAAAATAACCTTCATGGCCCCAAATTCCCCAACACACATCATGTAAAATGATCTCTGTGAATATGCATGAAGATATTTTATGAGGCTTCTTACTTATTTAAACTGTACGAAAGTAAAACCCGAAACTTTGGAGCCACAAAACCAGCTTAAGTGCGTGTCATCATTGTTTAAGAAACAGTTATGATCCTAAATTTATTGAATAATCCTTTATATTTCTGAACTTTGAATTTAATCATTTTTCTTATATTCCAATAAAATATGCTATCAAAACTCTGCTTACTGTTTTCTTTCCAGCAAAATACAGCCTCCTATAGTTGCTTAATCTTCAAGCTGTCTATGTCAAGGAGGCCAAGGCAGCAGTTCGGGCCGGAGTGAATGAATCCTGGCTCTGCCCCTACGGCTGTGTGACTTGGGACAAGTTACCTAAACTTTTTGTGCTTTAGTTTCCTGCTCCATAAAACAGGGAGGGTGGCGACTTGCACCTCCAGGGGGAGATGATGTGAGTGGTTCTGTTCGGCGCCGAGGGCCTCGCACAAAGGATATAGTGTTGGGTCCCATCATGGGAAGCAGTCACTCACTCAGCAAGTACTGACTGAGCACTGCGGCCAGCTGCTGTGGCCGACAACAGAAGAAACAAAGAAGGCTCTTACTCAAAGCTACTGCTACTCAGTCCCACACCTAGAAACCTGAAGGCTGCCGGCTCTCCTTCCTCTCCAGTCCCAGTGTCCCATCCTAGCCAGGGCTCTTACGTTTTAGTTGGGCTGTTGCAGGAAATTCTTAAGCAGTTATGCTTCCTTTAGAATTCTCTTCTCCCTTCTGGTAAGTTTTTACTCTTGCACATTTTTCTCTCTACTCAGAAAAGAGTCATCTTTGTAAAACTCAATCTTAACAAGTCGGTTGTACAGTAAAGACCACACTGGGAATGGAGCTAGGGGAAATGCAGCCTTCAGGAAATGCTCATGGATGGGGTGGGGCCTGGACGGGGTTCTGGAGCAGGGAGGAGAGGATAAGGGGTTCCAGGGAGCTGAATGAGCTCGAATAAAGGCAGGCAAACAGGAGAGTCAAGGCGGCCCCAGAAGGTAACAAACCGGTGAGTGCGGGCTAGGGCACACGGGTCTTGTTGCAAAGCATGAAGTTTTCAAATCTGAAACAGAGATCTCTTTCCTTTATATGCCTAGTGTGGCTGCTTTTGGTGATAGATGCCTCCCTCCCCAACTCTGCTCATGTTTAAAAAGTCTCCTGCATCCTTGTCAGAAACTTCCAAGTTAGAGATTTTTTGGAAGTGTACTGACCAACTCACAAATCATGCCCGCGAATGTTATACTTGGAATTTTTTAAAGTTATCAAGGTGAAAGGCATCAGCTTTTTTTTTTTTTTTGAATCAATGTGCAGAAATGACTAACATAATCATAAACTGCTAAGGGGACAGAGACATCATGCAAGCAACAAAGAATGCACGTGGCACTAAGGTCAGGGCTTTATGGTGGTGATGGTGGTAATGATGGTGATGGCGATGATAATGGTATTGATGGTGGTGATGGTGGTGATGATGGTGGTGATGGTGATGATGGTGGTGATGGTGATGGTGGTGGTAGTGACAGTGATGATGGTGATGATATGTTGTCAATGATGGTGATGATATGATGTCAGTGATAATGGTGATGGTTGTGGTGATGATGATGGTGATGATGGTGATGGCGATGATAATGGTATTGATGGTGATGGTGGTGGTAGTGACAGTGATGATGGTGATGATATGTTGTCAATGATGATGGTGATGATGGTTGTGGTGGTGATGATGGTGATGATGGTTTTCTCCCTAATCACATAATACTACATGGACTTGTAAAAATTGTAAAAAGCATTTTTGACTAATTGGATTTAGCCATTTTTGGTATTTTTTCACTCTAAAAGTTACTTTAGCCATCTTTTACTGAAATGCTGTGAGCAAGCCACCCTAAAACTCATGGCTTAAAATAGCCCTTGTTTATTCTTTTTTTTTCTTTTTTTTTTTAAAGATTTTATTTATTTATTTGATGGAGAGAGACAGCCAGTGAGAGAGGGGACACAAGCAGGGGGAGTGGGAGAGGAAGAAGCAGGCTCCCAGCGGAGGAGCCTGATGCGGGGTTCGATCCCAGAACGCTAGGATCATGCCCTGAGCTGAAGGCAGACGCTTAACGACTGTGCCACCCAGGCGCCCCTGCCCTTGTTTATTCTTGTTCATACATTTTTGTTGGCTGGTGTTGGCAGTCCAGCCTGGCCTCAGCTTGACTCTCCTCCATTCATCATACTGGGTGCAGGTCTGCCCCATTTCCTCTGTGGACTAGTCAGCCATTGGGGGCATGTTCCTGCACGACAGCTTGTGAACCACAATAAACCCAACCACACAAATACATTCAAGCCTTAGCTTATGACCTGTCTGCCCATGTCCACATGCCAGAGCCCATCACATGGCTCAGAGCAATCACAGGGCAGGGAAAGCCATGCCACCCACCAGGAGGCCACGGCAGGGTGTGGATACCGAGCCCTACTTATGGTAGGGAAGACCTGTCACCTGGACCACGAGTAGCGCACGAGTGTATCCTGAATCTCGTCAGCAATGCCCAGCATTCAGTGGTGTAGCTGAACCGTTGCAGAAGGGATGCGTGCTCGCTGGACGGAGCGAGATCCCGGACTATGTTGTACAAGCGGAAGTGACCGCTTTGCCATTTATTGACAATGTGACCTGTTTGCTACAAGACAGGTGTTCCATTGATGGCATCATGAACTCAAACTCATGTGTCAGAACTGTTTTGTATCAAGGGGTTCTGAGTCTTCCCCTCAGAAAAGCATCAAGGCCAGGGAATCTTGAATCTGAAACCCCGAACAACACATATCGGGGTACACATGGCAGGTCATTCCTGCAGAAGGAAACTCCGTCAGGAAGGAAATACGGGAATTTTAGTGTTGGGAATTGACTTCATTTATGAGAAACAGGGACTAGAAAGTAAGGTCACGGTGGTGTTGGAGCCATTTTCCTCCCATCGAGAGCAGACAGACAGACTCTACACGGGCCAGGCTGAGGCAGTCAGGCCCCTCGGGGTCGTCGTGCCATCCTAGAGTCAGGCTGGCTCCGGCTTACTGCCCGGAGGGCTCCCCGTCTTCATGCGGGCCACCAGACGCACCGGGGGGTGCAGGGCACAGGCCAAGGCTTGTACCTGCTAGATGTGGCGCATCTCAGGCCTCGCGGCTTCTCTGGGCCCATCCAGTAGACCTCCCACAAGTGTCCTGCCACCGACATCCGTCCTCGTTGTCCCCGGCTTCAGACTTCTCACCGCGCATTTGCTGCCAGGGATGAACGGGAGTTCTGTCGGAAAAGCCGAGAGGAAAGGCATCACTGGAAGGCATGGTGTTTGCCTCAGCCTCCCTCTGATATTTAACGGTACGCTCATAATAATTTTTATTCCGTCTTATATATTTTATGTGAAATAAATGCCTTCTTTTTTGCCTATTTTCTCTGGACGTCTGGAGGTTAAGTACTGATAAAGTTGACAACTTAATTCAATTCATGTGTGTCTCCTAGCAGAAAGGTTTTATACATCTTGTTATTAATTTTTTAACTTCAGAACAAATATTTTGTTTCCTTGAATTAAAGTGGAAATTATGCTCAGTGAATATATTGTTTCTTTGTTAAAAAAGGTGGAATTTTTATATTCCCTACCAGCTGGTGTTTGTATCGCCTTTTCAATTAACTGTGGCTACGGTAGTTAAGAGGAAAGGTGCCTTTTTATTGCTTCTGAGGATCTTGTAAGTGTGCCTTGGGGTAAGACTCTGAATGTTTTAGTTTTAAGGTACATACTCATGATTCTCTGAGTATTGTAATAGAAGGGCTCAGTTTTATTACTCAAAACGTGTCAAGCCTTTTACTTTTTCATCGAAGAAAATGGTCTTTCTCATTTGGCTAGTAATTTTATTAACTGAGCCTTATTATAATAAAAGAAACATATTTCTAAAAAGCAAGATAAAATAAATAATTTAAATGTGTTTTAAGATGGGGTTGGGATTGGGCTCGGTAGTCGACTTTCATTTAACGGGGAAAGAAATAGCACTGAGGGGATTAAGAGTACGTACGCGGTGCCGACGCTGAGTGGTGTGTGGATTTGCTGGGTTGCTGTTCTACGTCTGAAAGTCACATGACACTGTCTGTTATGACACTTGAATGAAAGACAGTTAAAAAAGGAAACCGCATTTCTGAGCTGCTGGCCCCGCTGTGATCAGAGCAGGGCAGGTGTAAGCTGGAGTCGCACCTGCCCAGACGGACTACCTCCCATGTTGCGTCCAAACAGTCTCTGCAGACAGCACCTTCTGGACGTCCTGACACCGGTACATGCCCGCTGAGCCGCCCGTTAGACTCTTCAGCTGGGAAAGCCGGCGTACCCACGGCCATCCTCAAGCCTGCCCCGGAAGGCAGCTCTTGCTGGAAGGCCGCTCACGCACCGCCCCTGGATTGGAGCAAACCAGACACACGGCAGCCGGGCGACGGAGTCCCTCCTGAGTGCCCTCCAGGCACCAGCTCCTCCACGCAGAGCCCGGCGCATACACTTCCCGCTCCCCAAAGCACGTAATGATCACAGGAGGACGGCGCTCAAAACCATGTGGATGGATGAAGATGACCCCAGGAGTCCCCGAACATTTTCAGGAATAAATGTAAGACTGTCCTCCACTTCATCCCTGTCTGTCTGGAATTCGTGTAGTTATCTTTTATTTTCCCAAATACATTTGCCTGGAAAATACGTCTATTGAGTGAAATATTTAGAAATAAATTATATCCTGTCATTCATTGCAATTAACAAGGTATGTTCCAGAGAAAGGAAAACAGTAATAACAGAAGATTGGAAACACTGGTGAGAAAGCTCAGGTCACAGCCCAGCGCAAGGGGCGTGGCGGCTTCCTGCCGCGGGTCACAGCCCTCATGCCCACCACCCCGCGTGGTCAGAGAGTCACATCCCGGGGCATCGTTCCCACCCCGCAACGGCTCTCCGCAGTGGTCAGTCACTTTGATTATTCTTTCCCCACATTTTGAACAATCACCCGTTTTTCATTTCTAGAAGTTGCTGTTTTGTTTGTTTGTTTTTTTGTCTGGATTGCTTGCCATGTGTGGCTGGGGCTCTGCTGTCATTCACTAGAGACCCATAAGGACTGTGGAGAACTCCTTATGTGTAAGATCTGCTAAGAATCCATGCATCCATGATTTCTTCCTTTTAAGTCCGAGAATCCACACGCCAAATGTATCTGTAAAGGACACAGTTCTAAAACTGTACATCACAATTTTAGCAAACACCAGTTACGTCATTAACTTAGGTCATGATTAGGTCACCATTTCAAAAAGTCAAATTTACCAAAGAATTGTCTGTATTTCAGTGCTCACATCAAACAAATACTTCCTTTGTAATTAAATCCATATATTTTCTTCCCAACAAGTTTATTTTCATTATCTTCATGTGTATCTTCTCAGTTAAAAACAACTTTTTCTTTTGGTTTTTGTATTTTTCATGTGCTTACCCTGACATAGAAAGGCCACTTGATAAATTTGCAGTGGGCATGCTATTTTTCATGTTCTTTAGTCTTTCATGCTTGAAAAAAACATAGGGGAACTTATCTTTTTGTTAAATGCTAAACACACCCACGTTTTGCAGAACCGGCTTCTCTAGAGACTGGGGCACGGGGCTGTAACCCATCTTGTTGATGAAATGCACATTGAGTATTAAAAGCAAAACCATTCATGTAAATAAAACTTGGAAAGGAGGAGCTTTTAACAATCCCAGATGGCTACCTTTAGGGTGCAGAAAAGCCTCATAGATTAATATCCTCTGGCAGTGAGCCCAAAGTATTCTTATTTGATTATAAATTGGATGCATTTTCAATCGATTAAAGACAGACTCACACATGCTGGTCAGGATGTGGACCCCGATCACACAAACTCTGGGCCCCTCTTCTGGTTACCATTCCAGGGGCTTAGCACCAACGTTCCCAGGAGTGTACCAAGGACACTGGGTGTACTCCTGGCTTTCCTCTTTTGCAGTCACAGAATTTTCTCCTTGGAAATTTTTCTCGTAGAGTGATGTGGCACAGGCCAGGGCTCTGTTCACGTTTGCTGAAAGCTAACCGACAATCGATTCCATTTTCCAAGAGGAGGTCGAAGTTGTGTGCAGTCCTTCCCGCAGGTGGGTGGTTGATTTGGGGAGGGCAGTGTGCGACCCTGTGGAATGCTCTAGGAGTCTGTGAGCTTGGGCTGGATATTTAGCCTCTCTGGACTTTAGTTTCCCCTGGAAAATGAGAACACGAATGTCTGTCTCATGGATCTCAGATAAGCGGGTTCCAGTGGGAAGGTCTTCCAGTGGGCTTCTTACAGCCCCCACACCCCCCTCCCCCTCCTCGCAGGTGCACTGCCGAGGACCTCACCTCCCGTTCCCCACTGTCTCCCCCATCGTGGTGTCCATGTCATCCTGGACTCTCACTCACTTCCCTTGACAATTTCAGCCCCTGGCTCACAGTTTCGTGCTCCACCCAATGCCGGGGCCCTCGCTGTTTCCTCAGTGAGTACTTCGTCCACAGCAGCCATCTTCCCTGAGACGCAGTGGAGACAGCTCTGCCCACACCCCTGGATCCATGCACCCTACATCCACGGTTCCCGGAAATGCCCCTTTAGCCCCCTTAACATACCCTACAGATTCATCCCACCCCTCAGCCACTTGCGACCTGAACGTCCCACCCTCCATGGCTTGTCCTTAGAATCACCCCTTTGCAAATGTCCTCAGCTCTATGACAGCATTCTGCCTTTGTCAGGCAAAACTCTAGCACTGGGTGAACCCAGGTATCATGGTCTTTTGCTCTTACACCACGCAGAGCACAGCTGGAGAAAAATTACAAAATTATGCCCATTTGTGTCACCATTTGATTATACTGGGCTGTTCTGTCTTGACCTTGTCTCTCATTTATGCCAGGATGGTGCCACATCTTCTCCTGGCTCCCAGCCCCCACCCTCCACACCTTCAGCCGGTCCGCCTCTCACCCCAGGGCTGCAGGCATGGTCTCCCCCCTTCCCCATCACACATATGTCTGGGACCACATCCTTCCCCTCCTCCCCTCTTGGTTCAGTGGACAGGATGTGCCTTTTCCTCTCTTTTAGCAGGTGACGCCGTCTGTGCAACATCCCTTCCCTCCACTGACCCTGCTGACTCTCAGCGCCCTTCCTCCTCTGATCCTGGTGTCCCCCTGTCACCTGCACTAAGCACTCAGCCCTCCCACTTACGGATTTTGGGGCAACACATTTCTGTCCATGACAGGTTCTCCATATGGACCATTTGGATTCAAACTCATCAAGAAGTGAGTTAAGTAAACTTGGGAGGGCGAGGTGAGCGGCTTGGGTAACATACCGTCGGGGGGGAGTGCAGACTGGAGGAGGAGGTGAATGGTGTTTGTACCGCGGTGCTGATGGACAGCAGGGACAGGTGGGGAGGTTGGAGACGGGACAGGTGAGTTAGGAGGGTTGAACACAGACAACGCGGGGTTGCATGCGTGAGAGAACCCGCGTCCTCATGGAGCCCTTCAGGCGTCCCTGGAGACCTTTACTCTCATCCACGCGTGTGTCTGACTCTCACTCACCTTTGTACAGACATACCATCTGTAGTAAAGACCAGCTCCTAGTCCCCATGAGATGCCCACGCAGCCTAGGTAACATTTAATAAAAAATTAAAGGAGAAACCAACATACATTTCCAAATTAATAGCAGATTTCAGCAAAATGAGAAAATCTGAACCACAACAGAGATGAATTTCTCTTTGTAAGCTCTATATATTAAGACTTTAAACAAAACTTAATTCCATAATATTTTTTCTTTTATTCCCTATAACAAGAGATCCTTTGAAGGTTTGGCTGATAGAATACGTTTTACTTATTTATTTAGTAAACACATGGATGGTGAAAGAAATAGCGAAGTGTTCACTTTTTTTTTTTTTTTTTT
>NW_024423675.1:69269029-69442919 GCF_017311325.1 Ursus maritimus
TTTTTTTTTTTTTTTGATGGTTGTTGAAAGATTTTGGTGTGCTGTAGCTAAAAAATATATGTATTTCTTAAAAGCAGACATTTCTGCATAACTCACTCTTATGGCAGAGACACTGTGGGTGGACTTTGCGGAAGCCAATGGCAGCCGAACAGCCACACGACGGAGAGCTTGCTCTGCTGGGGACTCACGGCCCCAAGGCTCGGGGACCATGTGAGTAAGACATGATCTGTGTCGATGGTCTTTCCCTAATCACTCTCTCACGGCCAATACCAAACCCAAAGACTCCTTCAGCTCCCGAGAAGCTCCGGCCCTTTCTGGAGCCCCTTTGCTCCAGGACACTGATCCTGGCTTCTGCACCTGCAAACCGTGCCCAGATCGACACGGCCCTGGTGGATTCAGTGAGACGTGATACAGACGGTGCTTGGAAAAGTAAAGGCTCCCCATAACTCCGCAAATACAAACAGTGGTGATGACTTACGGCCCGCTGCCTGCTGACTGACCACTCGATATTCAAACGCTCACGACGAACTTGCACTGCAGGCATGGGGACATTGAGGTCAGGGTGTGGAGCCTGTGGCTTCCACGGCTCACATGGCGAGGCCAGATGGCAGAACTTGAATCCAAGTCCCGTCTGTCTGATAGAAAAGTCCGTGACGTGTTAGGATCTTGCCAGCAGGATCAGGGGAAAACGAAGGCATGAAGAAAGAGTTTGTCTCTGGGGATCCTTTACCTCTCCGTGAGAGAGCAGGGTTAACCTGCTAACCAGCATTCAGCTGCTGCAGGCGGTGTCCCGAGGCCACAGTAACTGCAAGGCCGTGCAGAGGAGACGCATTTTCACGCATGCTTCCGCAGGCCACCCGACGCTCGCAGCTGACGGGATCCACACCCACGCAGATGACAAATGGACTCCCTGGACAGTGCCCCCAGCCTGCAGAGCTGCGTCCTGCCCCCGCTCAGCCACTGGGGTACACCCGCTGCTCCCATTGGGAGCTTAGTGGCTGGTGTGACTTGCACGGATTCTTTGATTCGCTCAAGCACGTGCCTTATGACTACAATAGAAACAGTTAAAGATTAAAGAGATTTTTGTGTTTAATTAGAAAACTCTTCTGAAAGAAAGGGTTTTTATTGCATAAGCCACTAACTCAGCCTTGCCTTATCCCTCCATTTCCCATGGGTCCCTCCTACTGTATCCAGTCTCTGGACTGTGTTTGAATGGTTGTCAATAATTCATCTTTTCTAATAAAGTGAAACCTGCTTGCTGGTGAAACTCCTGTTATGTCACTATATTTACTATTTTTCTTAACTTGAGGAATCCTGATGGTCCCGCCTGGTTTCATCTCCCTGAAGTGTGTGCAAACGCAGGGCACTGTCACATGGGAGAAGTCTCTAGAGCAGCAGAGAGGGTAAGACGTCCCCAGCGAGAATGGCCCAGCTTCCCAGAAGACAGGCGCACCTCCTGCCAGTGTGTCCATGAGCCGTGAAGCCCCACGTGCCTGCCACCTGCTCTGTCCTTGGTACGCGGGCCCCATGGCCAGGAACAGACAGCCCCGCTGCCTCCCCCGGCCACTTAGCCTTAAAGTGCAGTTCAAGCCCCACCTTTGAAGCGGCTCCCCGCGTAGCAGGCTGCGTGCGGCCAGGTATCTGGCGCGGGGATGTCCATTACCACCCGGCCGGAGTGGATCCGTCTGTCCCTGGGAAAATGGGAACATCCTCAAGACCATCAGCCCGTTATGGATTTCTAACAGTGTGTTCCTTTTCTCCGTTCTGCACACAGTGATCAGGGACAGGCTTTCACGTTCTTACTGTCCTCAGACACGTCCCTCAATGTAAATCCATTGGGTTTCCATAACATGTCTAACCAAAAACAACCAATTGAACGCAAAGCTGAAGACAAGCGCACGTCCTACAGAGGGCACTTACTCTCGAAGCTTCTGTCAAGGCTGCCTGCCCGGCATTTCGGGATCACAAGAGAAAATGGCTAAAAGACAATGAGTTCCACATTTCTCTGCCCTGGAATTCCTTAAAACATGCAGATGTGGAGTGAGGGCTCATTGACAGCTGTGATTGTTTTAGATGTAACTTTGTTTTTGGTTAACATCAATCCTACATGTACAACGTGAAGCATACGGCTTGAATTATCACGTGAACGTTAATGCGTACTTCTCTTAGGTCTATTTTTGTGTTAAATGCTCTCCGAAACCCCCATGTGCTGCTAACGACCCGGAGGTGAACTAGTAGTAACGGCCCCTATTGCTTTGAGATTTTATCGAAACACTGAAGTGGGAGGGATAGCCCAAGAATTGTAAGAAAACGTCGGTCAGCCTCAGCTAGGCTAAGCTAAAACATGCAGATTTTCACCGGCTTTCTTCTACAGACGCGGCACGCTTGGGATATGGGATTCCCATCGGATGGCGAGAGTCAGGGTTACGATGAGTATCTTTTAAATGGATAAAGGGAATCAGTGATGGGAAGGGTTTGTTAGTAATTTTACCTGTTCTTCTGTTGTTCTGCTGTTTACCCATGAAGAATGTCTTGGACCTACCGTTTACTTAAGCCAAGGTTGGGATAAATCTGGTTAAGTGTGATGTGTTGTTATGTATAGTCAAATTCTGTATTCATCAGAAGAGTGTGTTCAGGGGGCACCTGGGAGCTCAGTGGGTTGAGCATCCGACTCTTGGTTTTGGCTCAGGTCATGATCTCAGGGTTGTGAGATCAAGCCCCCCCATTGGGCTCTGCACTCATTGTGGAGTCTGTTTGAGATTCTCACTCTCTCTCTCCCTCTGTCTCCTCTGCTCATGCTCTTTCTCTCTCTCGCTCTCTCATAAATAAATAAATCTTAAAAAAAAAAAGTGCGCTCAGAATTGCAGGGACAGAGTAGCTTCAAAGGTCTCCATGGATGTAGGAGGGATATGAGCATCTGCTGTCCATGAGCTGTGAGACCCTCTCTGCCCAAGATGCTGTCAGCCTGGGGGAGAGGAGAGCAATATCCGGGGCCTCAGACCACTTCAAGGGTGCACAGCAACTGCCCCCATCACCAGTCTCTCATCATTTGACCCTCACTTACAGACTGGGAGAAATCCAGGTCTGGCTCCGAATCTCTGATTCCATCCATGCCCTGCTGCGTGGGACTGCTCTGGGTTTTTGTGTCATGTTATTCCATGGTTCAGAGAAGGGAGTTTCTGTGGACACTTCCGGTGATGGGCTCTCATGGGTCAGTGGGGCAGTGACTGTGGACAGCTGCCTGGGTCCCAGGACTCCTTGGCCCACCGCTGAGGTAGTCAAGCTGGGCTGGTTCCCACAAACACACACAGCTCCACACACCAAGTGTGGGTCCTCTGTGCTTCTCTGCCATGGGAACGTCCCCACTTAGTGGGACCTGGGGCTTCTGGGTAACCCTGAAGCCATCAAGGGCAGGAGAAGGGGGATAAATGCCCAGTTGCCTCAACACAAGTAGAGTAATTTTGAGGAGAATTTCACAGGATTACCCAGGGGTCCTCAGAATCCACACACTGTGGCCTCCCTTGCTTCCCTTTGCCACTTTCCCCCTTTGTCACTTGGTTACGGGGGTCCCTCCTCAAGCACATCACCCACACCTATGTCCTTGTCTCTCCATCTGCGGCAAGAACACAGGTGAAGGCGGCCAGAGTCGACGCCCTACATGCTTCTCCAATCAGCAGTGTTACATTGGGCACCTGCCGTGTACCAGGACTGATCAGGGCACTCAGAGCAGGGTGTACGGTGTGAACAGAGCGGGTAGGATCTTTTTTCTCATAGCATTCACGACTGAAGAAGGGGCTAACTACCTGTGTCCTTGCACGTTCCGGTAAGCATCATGCAGGGAAGGATGCCTGAAAGGTGTGGGGGATAAAGAAGCCGGTCGTACGGGATGCGACCCTTGACAGCAGACCTGGGGGAGCAGCCTCGGACCCCAGGATTTCCAAGGCCTGCGGGCGACAGTAAGCATGGTGGGCAATGCCACCTCCGTGCCGAGAACCACAGCCATCGTCCCTCTAGCGAAGGCTTTCACCTGTTTCTTACTCGCTGTATCCGTGTCCTCCAGAGACCCAGAACCAAGAGGGTGTGCGTGCGTGTTCTAGAGCTGCAGACCGGGGGGGGGGAGGGGGGTCCACAGGCCACCTGCTGGCAGACCTCCCTCCTCCTCCAGGCAGCTCAGGCTTTTCCCTCACGGCCTTCAACTGATTGGACGGGGCCCAACCACATTATGAGGGCCATCTACTTTATCACAGTCTACTGATCCAAATTTGAATATTATCTAAAAAACAGATAAACATCACATCACAGTGATTTGGGGCCCCTACCAAGGAGCCCCCTGGGGGCCGCTCTAAGGGGCTCTAGGACACTCTCACAGTGGCCGCATCCCGAGGGTGGCATAGACGTCAGCTTGCGATGGGTTCGCTGCCCCCACTGGCTTCGGGGACCTGGTCTCGGCTGTGCTGTTCACACTCGCCATCTGCACACCTCTCAGACCCTAAATGCACTGAAGAAATCCAAGTGTGCATTTTGTCCCCTGAAATTCAGAGTTGGTGTCTCTCGGCGGATGCTTGGCCCCCTCATAGCTCGGCGACGGTCCTCAGGGGTGCTCTTGGTGGATTACGTCTGTCGTTTTCGCTTCCCTGCCTTCTTTGGCTCCGAGGAGCTCATGGTCCTGTGGGGCCGAGGGTGGGGGCGTCTCAGCAGCAGAGACGGCTCAGGAGCGGAATAGGAAGGGAACACATTCCTCAAGGAAACAAGTCTGAATCGGGGGGGGGGGAGTTTTCTTCCTCCAAACCCCCTTTAAGGCTGTTGTAGAGAGAGCTTGCTTTTAGGGCAGAAGTACGGTTAACAGGCTGCGCGATCACACACACGTCCTCTGTGGGCACGATGTCAACACGCTAAGGATCCCGGTGCAAAGACGTCCTTCCAGCTGAACATAGAAACTCAGGAACAAAAGACCCAAGGACCGTCCCGTGCACCGTCGATCACAAATGCTTCCCGGGACTCACATGTGAACATCGTCGTTGGAAACACGCAGGCCCCAGGCCATCCTGTCCTCCATGAAACCGTTGGCGTTATGAGCGTCGCTCCCAAAGCAGACTGCGGCCCGGGCTGGCCGTGCACCGCGTCTGGCGCGGGACAGGTTGGTCAGCGCCCATTCGGAGAGCAGCACGCACGCCCCTCCGGAGGTGGGAACTTCACCCAGTTGCCCCGGTGCCCCCCAGTTGTGAGGCTGGTGTATCTGCAGAGTGTCCTTCACAGGCCTGCGGGGTGTCCGCATGAGGGGGGCTTGGGACAAGCGAACTAAACCCTTCCGGATATGGTATCCACACGAGCTACTCGTCCAGCTGACAGGAGGTGTTGTGTGTCATGAAGAGAAAGCCTGCGTGGCAGTCGCTCCCGCTCCCAGTGCGAACCGGGCTCCTGAGGCGTATTCATGTAGGAAGAATTCTAATTGTCACTGGGAAGTTAAACTGCCTCTGAGATGTCAAATTCCAGTGCTTTATTAAGGTTTGCGTTGCTTCCCAGAGATGGTGGGGGGGCTGCGACGCTGCCTTGACGGAACCTTCTGGTCGACCTCATTGACCCTGGTCCTGTATGATCGATCGCCACACAGACTCCAAGCAGAGCACCTCCCGGGGAGTTTGCCCTCGTGACTCAGCCAGGCGTCCTTGTCCTCGGAGTCTAGAGGTGTCTCCGGGGAAGCTCCTGGGGGGTAGCGGCTGGCAGGGCGACGGTGCCGGGCAGGAGCACCTCACACAAAGTGTCCCTGCCCAGAGCTGCACTAACTCAGCCCTCGACAAGCACCTGCTGCCGTCTTGGCGGGGAAGACCTAACACGGGGTCTGAGAACGTTTCACAAAACCCGTACGAGAGAAACGGAAGGTGTCTTCAAGCACAGACATTGCGCTATAGGCCGCCACTGACAGCTCCGACTGGGCGCCCAGGGGACCCCAGTTCACCGATGGGATGCCGTTGGTGGGCAGGTGCGTGGGGGCCGGGAAGGGGGGGCACATGCAGACCACAGAAATAACACGTAACTTGGCATTTGCAGAGTGCTTGGGTCTATCGGTTCCTTCCTCAAGTACCCTCACCCAAGTCAATAGTGAAGCAACTGCATAAGGACTATTATTTGCATTTTTCAAATGAGGAGACTCAGGGCTTGTTAAGTTTAATGTATTTGTCCAAGGTCATGGAGTTAAAAACTGGGGCATGAAGGCCTCAACCCCAAGTGTTCTGTCTTGACACCCTCCCCCTGTGGGCGCCCAGGCTACCATGGACCCCGCAGCTGGGGTGCTGGCTCTCAGCCTCGCTATCCCCACATCGGCGGAGGCTCCCGGAGCTCCTCGGCGGCTCGGACATAGGCACCACCAAGGATAGAGTTTGCAGGGGAGACTGACCATGGAGCTCTACCAGGACACCCCCTGGGGATCAGAGAAATAAGCTCACCAGAGTTTATTTGGAGTAAAAATCTCTCTCTCTCTTTTTTTTTTTTTTTTGCAAATATAAAGAGGAAGAGAAAAAGCACCTGTGTGTGTTCTTCACCCTTGTGTGCGCGATGTCTTACACCGGAGTCCGCTCCTGAGCCCAGTTGTCCCTGGGGACCCTGGTTCACGGGCAGCCGAGAAGGAACCGTGGCGCGTACTTCTGATTTCTGTGTGTCTCCCTCTCTTGCACTCGGGCCACCCCGGTGATGGCAGAGAGAAGAGCCCCTCACTCCCCCTAACATTCACCTGCCTGGTCTCTACCCCAGCATCTCACTTCCGGAAAATCAGCACCTCTCCCTCAAACGCAACGTGAACGTTTGCGAGGGCTGGGTTCTGTGGAGGCACAATCGGAGCACGGGCGTGGGCCCCTGCCCCAGCCCCACGCCGGCCGGGGCCCTGCCCGTCACTGCTCCCGGCCCAGAGGGGCCTCTCACTCAGACTCGACGCACAGCCTTCACACCGAGCTGGTGGCCTTTGCCTCCTTCCCAGTGTCCTTGTTACTCGCCCCCTGGGCCACACGGAACACTGGAATTCGTTTCAAACCCTGTGAGCTCAGAGTTGACATACGCAGGGTTTGAGCTAATTGTTTTTCTGAACATAAGGTCCTGACTCGGGAAAAACCGTTAAAAGTTCAAAAACTTTCAGACATCAGATAGCCATTACAAAGCAGCGTTAGATAGGTTTCAGTAAGAATAAGAAAATTAGAAACATGTGAGTCATGCTTTCCTTTAAAACCCTCTTGCATGGAAAGACGAGGGCAGAGCGCTGATGAAGCGAATGTGTCGGAGGACTTGCTGAGCCCAAACTATCTGCAGCGACGTTTAGGGAGAAAAACAGTGTCCACCTGTCCTCGGCTCCGCGTGGGCCGTACGAACAGCCGCGTGCAGGGAGCGCCTCACACTTACCCCCGAGCCCACGTGACTCAGCTCGGGCCAGGTGGGTCAGGAGGGGTTGGCACCAGCCCCGCGAGACCTTCCGAACTTCCAGCCAGAGAAGTCATCTTGGGATTCCCGGGGGTTGTGGCTCCCGTGCCGGTAGCGACCGGACGAGAACGGCGCACAGGCCGCCCATCACCCCGACACGTCGTGAGCCCCTGGGACTTAGTGACTCCTCTGGGGTGCTTTTCCTTCTCCAAAGGCACTAATATGTTTTCTCAGTCGACGGCAGGCCCGTATGAAATTGCTCCACAGCTCACTAAACATGTTTAGAGCAGCAAAATTAAAATAAATTAAGTTGGAACACGGTGCAAATGGAGCGTAAGTTTAAAGGCAGCAAATGCTTGGGATGGAGTGGGTGAGCGGCGTGTGTGCGGGAACGTGGGCTGAAGCACGTGCTTTCCAGTGACGCGACACAAGCCTCTCTGTGCCGGGAGGGACCGCCAACCTCAGCCACGCACGGAGGGTCAGCGGGGAGGCCCCGCACCCTGGCCGAGGCCCAGAGCCGGAGCGCCCCGAGATGGCCGGGCACTTGGGTCCCACGACTCTCTCTGGCTCGGGAACGACAGGCTGTAAGAGGTAAATGTGACGGTCGATGCCGCCGTCTGACATACGGGGAGGGACGCTGAGCTCCTGCACTTTCTGTCCACCTTCTCGCCCCCTATGTGCCCTGACGGCCACTTGTCTCCCTGGAGTGACCTTATGCTGGCATCGGCCTGGGTCCTGCAGCCTAAAGGAGGGGCCTGGCCGGCCCATCGGAGAGGGGGATCCTCGGTTGTGAGCGAGGCTGGGCCCTTGTGGGGAGGGGCCGTCTAAAGTGACTGCGTATTGGGAACGTGACTGCTGGGTTCTCTGAAAGCCACAGCCAGGGGCACAGAGCTCCCCAACTTCCCTGCCTGCCGGACGCTCGGCACACGGCCTTCCTTCCACACGACAGATTTCCCTCTTCACCTGATGTAAGATGCAGGGCTGTTTTTTGTTTTTTAAAGAATTTTCAGGAGCACAGAAGTTGACTTGAGGGGAGGAAAGGAGAGGGTTTTTTTTTTTTTTTTTTTTACATTTTTAAAAGAACGAACATCTTTGCAACCAGAGAAGAAAGTCGGTATATTTACATATACGTATACATAGTGATTTTAGAGTGATGTTAACCTTTTGTCCTCTGGTTTTAGAAACGTTCTTTGTATTTGTTTGTTTATTTATTTATTTATTTAAGATTTTATTTATTTATCTGTCAGAGTGAGCACTAACAGGGGGAGGGGCAGATGGAGAGGGAGAAGCAGGCTCCCCACTGAGCAAGGAGCCCAGTGCAGGACTCTCTCCCTGGGGCAGGGACACCGCCCCTCCCGGTCTGCAGAGCAAGCCAGCTCCCCTCCTGAGCTGTAGACAGACTCTGTCCGCCTTTGTGTCCTTCCGGAACATTCCAGGAGAGACATTAAGCGCATAGGATGACTTTCTGTCGAAAATGCCCACACAGAGCGACTTAGCTGACAGAAGCCACTGTGTGTTCTCAACAGGGCCGATGCTCCTCTCCACCCTCGGCGTTCCGAATTCCGTGTGGAAGTTGTCCTTCCGCTCCACAAGTGTTTTGCATTTTTATTTACTGAATTTTAATATTTTTACATCATAACAAAAAATGCTTATTTTAGGTCAGGTACTATCAGGGGCATGAAGAAGTTAAACATCTTTTCCTTCCCTCTGTTCCCACCTGTCTCTGCTGTCCTACGAATGCGCTCCAGCACTTTCCTGTCTCACACGGGGTCAGACCCGGGCATGACACTGAGCAGTGTCTGCCTTGATGTCTCAGCTCAAAGATACAGGCGCACCCCATCTAAAGATTAGCTGTGCTCTTTGTTGCGGAGGAAAAGTCCTGTGTCTCGATGATGGCGGTGTTGATATGAATCCATACGTGTGATGAAATGTTGCAGAATTACACACAAATACATCCATACAAAAAAGGAAACTTGCAAAAACTGGAGAATTCAGGTCAGGACTGTAGTCTAGCTAAACGTATTGTGCCGATGTCAACGCCCTGGTCTTTCCGGCGCACTTGAGTTCCACGGGACGTCCCCACTGGAGGAATCTGAGCGGAGGGCACGTGGGCCCTCTGTGTCCTGGGTGTCTGTGAGTCTGTGATTACTTATTTAAAAATTATAAAAAGTTGCAGGATAGTGTTTCATAATATGGTGAATCACAACATACTCAATCTTTCCATTATAGACATTTATTTCCCTCTCCTTCTAGTCTGAGGCCCTTGGACTTGCTCTGCAGTGACCCCTATTGGTGTCCTTTGTCCGTCGTTCTGTGGCGGTGTCTTCTCACCTCATTCTAGGGCCCCGGCAACGTGGGGAATGAGCTCCGTTGGCCACGCAGAGCCCTAGCCCCACTGTATCATTTCCAATCTTACTTTGAGTGTGGTTTCTTTTTCCAAATAAGCATTGTTGTTTATTTTATGACAAGACCTAAAACACAGCTTGTTTCTTCCCCTTGCAGGAGTCCGCTCACCTTGCTGACCCAGTTGGACGCTCTCCGGTGACCGTGACAGCACTTAGAGACATCATGTGATTTAGATGGTAACTGCAAGGGGTTGTAATTTTTGGATACAGTTACTTATGTTTATTTATTTATTTTTATTATATTATGTTAGTCACCATACAGTACTTATGTTTATTTTTAACACCACTGTCTAGTTGAAACCTGAGATCCATCACTCACCGTTTGTGGGACTTTGAGCAACGTACTTAACCGGTGACGTCAGGTCTCATCAGTTATGTGGGCGCCATCACCACGCCACAGGCGTGGTGCTATTGGGATGAAAACACACGAGGAGCATGGGTGTTCCTGAAACAATGACCACTATCATGGCTACCCGATTACTAGGAGTGTCTTCCCCTTTTTATGAAACAAAGCCTGGTACTTTCTACCGTGGGAGCCTGGCCCTGTATTTCCCAAGAGCCCTGTAGGGCCAGGACTTGGGTGCCTGCTGGGCTCCGGGTGGCACCGGGCTCCTCTGAGGAGAGCTCTGGGAAGTGACCTCACCCTGCCAGCCGCACCACTCAGAGGAGCGTGGGTAACAGATTGCTCTCTTCAATCGGGAAGTGGTTCCGGGGCTGCCACAGGCGGGCGACCACGCTGAGTCCACGCTCCAGGATCCGGGCCACGTCCACGCGGGCCCTTTGTTTGGGAGAGGTCATCACGGTCCTCAAGGCCGCCTTCAGCATGCGAGGGACAGAGTGATGTTCCGTGGACCTACCGGGTTGTCCTCTTCTGTGCTGGGGGTCAGAGCCCTGACCCACCAGGAGATGGGGGCCACCACCCCAGGAGATGACTCTGACATCGATGGCTTGGGAGGGCCTGTGGGTCGTCGGCTCTCGGGGGCGGGGCTGATCTCAGCAGGTTCCCTGCCGCATCTGCCTGCAGGGAACCCCGGGCGTCTCTCTAGCGCCCCCCTGCCTCCGCCACCACTAGGAAGGACCAGAGCGGCCGAATCCTGTTTCACCTGTGCGTTGCTCGGCGGCTGACTGATATGAAGAAAACAAAGCAAACCTCACGGAGAAGAGTATGCTTCTTTTCTGCTCCCGAGCGCGGTTATTGCGTAAACACAGCCGAGGCAAGAGGTATTCTGTCAATTGTCAGTTCACTGTAAGTACTGCTCACCTCTTCACATTTAATCCAGGGATGTCATTCCTAAGCCCCCACCAGGCGCGATTTTCCACGCCTGCTGGTCTGCACACTCTAGGTGAGGACGGGTTTAGGGTTTCCATAGGAGCTCGCAACTTGGGGAACATTAGGCCTAATTAGGGCTTGAAGCTTTCCCAAGAATCTGGATGCACTTGACTTTCACTAAGCGTTTATTTATCTGACTCTGGAGGCTCCGGGTGCCAACCTTCTCCAGGGCAGGCGCTGGTGGGAGTCCAGGGGGCGCGAGCTGCTCTAGCAGCCAGGCTTCTTGGACATCCTGTCAGAGCCGAGCTTGAATGAATGCACCTTTTTGTGCCGCTCTTGGCTGTCAGAGATCCTGAGGACATCACCTCTCACTGTACTGCTTGGCTTTCAGGGAGACGGCTTTTCTTTGGAGCGGCACGAGAACACTGCTGCTTCTCAGCGCCAGATGAGAACCACATGCTGGAGCCCGACGGCCTGGAGAGCCGTGCGGACTGGTTCTCGCCACCTTCGCTGGGCGGCTGGCGCGGACGGCTCTCCCGGGGGAGCTCGGAGAACGTGCAAAGTCAGAGTGGCAGCTGTCTGGCCACAGAGACACCCTCAGGAGCTGGTGGAAGGGATTGCTGGGACGCACCCAAAGTAAGCAGGGTGTTTGCTTATTCTTTCTCATTGCTGTTAAAAACGATTTAAGACAGTATTTTAAAACTCATATTAAATGAGAAACGAAAATTCCATCAATTTTCAATTTTTAATGGGAACTATAATTCTATCCTTCAACGAGGGAAAAACAAACAATTCATAAAAATGTGACTGGAGAAAGTTGCTACATCATTAATATTTAATCCCTATATATTTAGTTCGGAGCATTTATTAAGATGTTAAGTCGCAAACACGCTGTGGGCAGGACTACTGGGAGGGCCAGGGAGGGACACTCGGGGCTGGCGAACCACGGGTGCTTGGTGGGCTGTCCGACGAGGCGTGCTGCGCGCAGGAAACCCAACCCTGTGTGGCAGGGGCATGAGCTGATCGCCGAGATCTGCATGGGTAAGAGGCTGTCCCCTTCCAACCCCAATCCCGAGACCTAGAGTCTTCACCCAGAACCTGCCACCTCACATCCGGGTGGAAAGTCAGTAGTCACTTCCTCTGGGGACAGCACCCGGTCGCAGTGGTGGCGGGGTGGGGGGCGGCGGCATGAGTCCCGTACTCCATCTCCCCCGACGGAGCCTTAACCGTCACCGTGCTTCTCTCCTCTTGTCCCGCATCCCGTCATCTGTGCCGCTGAGCCCCAGACGCTAAGCCTGGAGACGGGGATGCCATAGGGCCCCGCACGCCTCCTTCACGGTGGGCTGCACGGGCACGTCCAGGGCTGGACAGGTGTCCACCCCGGTCAGGCACAGGGAGCAGTGGGTAGAAGATGCACACTGACGAGGGAGCAGAGGTGGCAGGCCTGCTGGGGCAGGTGGTGCGGACGCCACCTTGGTGCTGACATCCGGTGACAGCGCCAACAGCCCGGGTGCTGACGTGGGCATCCCACTGCCTCGCCAGATGCGCATCGTACCTCCGAAGCACCCACTTACTAGAATCGACAGAGAACCAGCCTCCCCTTCACGGGTTCTGAGTGATTCCGACAGCTCTCCGTTTTACCGCGGCACTTCCTACTACGATTCCAAAACCCCTCTTGGCCACGAGCCCAGCTAGCAGGCGGCAAGGTGAGGCAGAGGCCGAGTGGGATGACGGAGGGGCTGCACCCCCGCACCCCGACCCCAGCCCACCTGTGGTCGCTGTGGACGTCATGCCACTTCCTCTGCTCAGCTTCCTCACTAAAACGGGGACGCAAACACCTGCCTAATTTGCCCGAAGTAACACAGGACATTTTAGCATGCAGTCGGTGCTGAATTCACATTGTTCTCCACTTCCTGCTCACCTTCCCCAAACCACAACCACGGTTACAACAAAATCAATGCTCCCACCAACCTACAAACTTCTTAGAGGCTTATTGGGTCCTGCCCTGTCCCGTGGTCATTACTCCGGGACGCTCCAAAGGCGTGCTTTCTCGTCAGGATTGCACGAGCACATGACCCACGTGGGACGGGCCTACTATCTACAATTAAAATTCTCCAGTATTAGAACTCGTTGAAGCTCGGGTGAATGCAGAGCTAGCATTGTTCTCCCCAGACCCGGAGGGGGGATGTCTCCCCATTCTCCTGGCTCGAGGGCCTCCGGCAAACCTCGCATCCTCCCTCGATGTTGCCATCGCACTTTCGCGGGTTTGGGTGAGAGCGCTTCCTGTGCTGTTTGTATGTAGTACGTACAGATTTGTGTCTCCCAGAGGACAGACTCCATAGGGCAGGGCCTGTCTTTTTCAGGTGTATATTGCCCAAAACTAGTCAGGTTGCTGATAAACACGTACGTAAACTGATGGGGCAAGTTCATCCCCGGCCCATTGCCAATGTAGTGTCCAGGTTGGTTTTAGCAAAATTTTAGGAGCTCTAGAGGTCATCAGCAGTCCTTCAGGCCTTACGATGCGGAAATCAAGTCTCTGGGCTCAGAAACATGTCCGTTGCCTTTGAGTCATGAGAACTGTAACACGGGCCTGCCGTCATGCAGGAGCAGAGACCCCCACCCAGGCATGCATCCAGGGCTGGGGTCAGGTCAGGATCCTGGCCCGGGATCGCATGTGCGGTGCACGCGTGACCCGCACATTTCCCTCCGGAGCCCTTGTGACCTTGATGGTGCCTAACCCACAGCAGGCCCGGGCCAGGAAAAGTCGGACCCGCACTCCCTCGGTGCATTTTGAATGTACAACTCCAGTTATGACTTTTATTTCAACTCCTGCGGCTGAATGAAAATGTTTGCCTCATGTTTTGGCTCAAAAACACACATGTTTTCCACTGTGGGTATATTCCATATGTACAAATATTTAGAAGAAGGAAAGGAATAATTTGTTTTCCTGGGGTGGTAAGTGTTTGTAGATATTTTTTTCCCCACCCAGGGGCACAGTCCCCCGATGGATTTTGGACTGAAAGGAGCACAACCCAAGAAGTCTGTGTTCAGTGACAGGTGAATGGACATGCAGGCCTGGGAAGGTCACACCGCCACGGCCACGAGAGTGAAGCCAAACACTGTGTACCCAGAGGCGAGCAAAGGACAAGGATGAGGCAAGTAGCATTAAGGAGCGTAAACTACAACGGTATGAGATGTTGGGGCACCAAGTACGATTTGGGTAGGAAAGGCACGGGCTTCAGTGTTGGAAAGCTACTCCAAGTGGAGACTTACACAGGGAAATGCAGTCAAGCCATATTCTTGAAGAAGGAAGAATGTCAACCCCTGCAGGGACTCCTTCTCCCTTGACCAGCAAGCAGAGGGGGTGGGTAGCTGGCAGGCGATCTGCTCTGCGTCTGATACTTTCCTGGTTGGAAAAGACAAGTCCTCCTGGTTGCTCCCGTGACTTCTTATCCCGGCGCTGAGAGCAGACGGGGCTCTGCCTATCAGTACCAGTGACCTAGGACGTGTTGGGTCATGACGTGATTTGGAAAGATATTATCCCTTCAAAAAGACAGAGGGAATCATTGAAGGAGCTGAAGGACGTCTGACTTCAAGTATTGATCTTAATAGAACCTGAAATCTAAATCTTCCCAGCTCTGTTCTAAGGTTTTGTACATTTTTTCTTTATTTCATGTTAACAACATCTTTTCATGGATTTTTCTATGCTCTGTGACATGATAGGTTTCCAAAATCCCCAAGTCAAAACATGCTTCATTTTATTTTGGACCATGAAAATTATCTTTCTTCTTTTTCATTGTTTCTCAGACAATAAAGAATGATTCAGTTTCCTTCAAATTCCAACGATACAGGCTTTGGAGTTCAGCAGACCCATTTGCCTGAATTCTAAGTTCTTGTTCTCAATTCATTTCTGCAATGTTAAGCATAGTTATTTCTTCATCTTGGTGTAATTTTCCTTAGAGATAACTTATGTTATCAGGTTATGAGAAATTAAAACAGTTACCTTTCTGAAAACAGAATGTTTCCCTTACTGGTAAATACTTGGTGTATAGATTCTCATTTTTGTTTTGAAGATAAAATTTCATTTAATAAGTTTCAAAGCATGGAAGATTTCTGAAGGAATATTTTTAGGAATTAATAAACCTCAATAGTGTAACTAGCTCACATTTCCAATGAATCCTATTATGTGATGTAATTATATTGCTTGCAATTACTCATCAAGGCTGGCTTGTCATTGGATGAGTAAATAAGACAAACCCACGACTTAAGAAGACACACAAATGCCGAGGTTTGATCCCTGCACGATTTGTTGGAAGCTGAATTTTGAAAGTCCCCTGAATAATTCTGTTCCAGACCATAATTGTGCTGCTATCAATCCGATGAAAACAGTGTGGATGTCCAGTGGTACCCTCACCGCCTCCTCTGTGCCCCAGGTCACAGCCTGCTCCACTGTGTGTGACTTGTGTCACCTTTTAAAATCTATTTTGAGAAGTAGTAAAATTATAATTTTTTTAACAGACTGGTGGAAAAATTACTTGGATTGCAGGACATTTTCTTTTTGTGAGGAGAGACAGCAATTCCTGAGCTCTAACTAAAATCCACGTCAAGTCACTTATTCTGTGATAAATTCGGGCTGCTGATGCTGACGTCCTTAATTGTTTTTAGAGGACGAGTCTAGGGAGTGGAGGTGGAGGGCACACCTTTGAAAATCAAGGTATTTCTTTTGGAGCGTTATCATGAGTCTTTACCAGAGCTGGTCAACACACTCACCAGAAGCACGAGAAGCAGCTGTCGTTAAGTCAACGCTGAACGAACAAGCTTAATTTTTTGACTTGTAAACATACTGGGAACATCTCAAGTTGTGAAATATTAAGCGATGGTGAATGTTTACTGCTAACATACAAGAGTATGTAACAGTACCCAAGGAGACCACTGACCTCTGTAGCTGTGAGTGTGTGTGCACACGTGCAGATCTGAGGTGTAACGTGGGCGTGGTGCTGATGACTTAAGTGGGTATGAGCCTGCCTCTATGTGGCTTCGCTATCTTTGATTTGATTTTTGAAAGAGTTTTTCTTTCCTTTTTTTTAAGATTTTATTTATTTGACAGAGAGAGAGAGCATAGGCAGGGGGAGCGGCAGGGAGAGGGAAAAACAGACTCCCCACTAAGCAGGGAACCCGATGTGGGGCTCGAATCCCAGGACCCTGGGATCATGACCTGAGCCGAAGGCAGACGCTTATCCAACTGAGCCACCCAGGCACCCCAAGAATTTTTCTTTCTTAAATATACTTTGCATAGTTAAACTATTCATCACCTTCCCACAGTAAACATTAGTCAGCACATACCATAGATAACCACTGAGAAAATCCTACATGAAACTTCTCTTAAAGAGAGAAAATTTAAAAAATAAAACTCTCCCTATTATGTTAGAACCAAGGGATTTTGATGAAGAGGGTAGGTGGAAAACCAGCCTTCGTGCTGGCTGGTTCCTTCTTGTCAGGTTTTCGTCCTCTGTTCTCACATATAAATATGGCTTATTGTCCATCCGAAATCACCGAACCAGGCGGACATTTGGGACCTCTGTGGCGGACCTGCAGTGGGTTCTTGGCCCTGGGCCCTCCCTCGTTTGTACCATGCGGCGCAGACTGCAGAACATCCCTCTCGAGTTTGCAGGTTGGAGCAGCTCGGTTATATCCTTCTCCATTCTTCCGTGCTGGTTAGAGAAGACTGTGCAGCCCATTGTTCAGATGGGATCCCATGTCTTTCCAGGCCTTCCTTGGATTTCCTGCTGTAATTGCCGTTTGCTACGAAAGTACATGTTAGTGTGAATGTTATTCACCGCCTCCCTGAAGAGGCGGGCTTGGGGATGGCATGAGGTTTATTTACTTTTTCTTGCTGAGAATAAAGATCAGAAGGAATGGATGCAGACACTAGGGCTCAATTGAGCGGGAGGCCGTCATGGATTTCAGATAAGGAAGCAAGACAGGGCCCATGAGACAGATAATAGCACTCGCCAACCAACGCTGGGAAAAAGAGAGAAAAAAGGCAAAAGACAACAAAAAAAGGAATTTCAATTGAAGTCAATGGGATAAAAGTAAGAAAAAATTATATTGCACTATGGAGAGAAGAGAATCAGGTGGGAAGTTAAGCAATCATTTTTAGATGCCCGTAAAAGAAATGAGAGCCTGTGGGAATACCTGCGCCGTGCAGCATTGTCAACGTAGCATTGTCTTTAAAAACGGTCAAGCGCGCTGGGCGTCAATCAGCAGTGAAGAGCTCCGCAGAGCCCTACCGTGTGACTCACGTGCTGCCCCTAGCCAGCTGGACACCGCCACGACTTGGTGACGTCTGCCAGAGAGAACATGGCTCCTGGCAATGGGGGATGGCGGGTGGCTCCGTTGGCCCCAGTGGGCATGCTCACACATCTGGGATATCTGGCTCTGTGATGGTGGAGGGCGTCCACCACGAGGACGACTAGAGCAATCTGGCTCTGCCCCACGTGTCTCATCCTCCAGCAGGGAACACACGTGTGTTCTCCTGGCGGTAGAAGGAGAGAGAGCCCCATGAACAAGCGCCTTTCAGACCTCGGCTGTGTCACGCCTGCTAAGACAGTATTGGCCAAACAGGGCCCAGGGCCAGGCCTACAGTGGGGCATCTTCCCTCCTAAGTGAAGGACACTGCAGGTGGATGGAAAATATCCCAGGAATGATAAAGGAGCAGACGTCACTGTAGTCTGCCACACCCACTCATCTACGCTCACTCCTATGGAGACTGTGTCTTGGAATCGTGCCAATCAATTGGGGTCACTTAGTGCTCTTTTATCCACAAAGAAAATGGTCATATTAAAATAGGGTAAAATAATTAAGGTTTGAGATAATTATTTTTATCTCTAAAATGGTTTGGTAATAAAGTATAGGGCATTAATCTTTAGTTTAAAATCAATAGTCCAACCCTCCCCTCAAGTCCGCAGTTATACAATACTCATACTGTGAGCCCCGTGAGGACACGGGGGCTTTCCACATGGCATAAACAGAAGTACACATTTCTAAGGCTGGTCATGATGTGAGGTACAAGCAGTGGGGCTGGTAAATGTTTAACAGCAGGCATTCTCCACACACACCAGGAAGAAGAAGAAAAAAAGAAAACAGGCTTGGAGCATGAGCTGGGAGCCTGTGTTGGGTGTGAGGTGGGAGTGTGAGGTAAGGGTGTGAGATGGGGTTGTGAGGTGGGAGTGTGAGGCAGAGTTGTGGTATGGGAGTGTGAGGTGGATGTGAAGTGGGGGTGTGAGGTAAGGGCGTGAGGTGGGGGTTTGAGGTGTGAGTCTGAGGTGGAGGTGTGAGATGGAGGTCTGAGGTGGAGATGTGAGGTAGGGGTGTTAGGTGGGGGGTGTGAAGTGTGGGTGTGAAGTGGGAGTCTGAGGCGGAGGTATGAGGTGGGGTTTGAGGTAGGGTGTGAGTTGGAGGTGTGAGTTGGGGTGAAGTGGGGTGTGATTGGTGGTATGAGGTGGGTTGTGAGGTAGGAGTGTGAGTTGGTGTATGAGGTGGGGTGTGAGGTGGGATATAAGGTGGGAAAGGGGTAGGGTGTGAGTTGGAGATGTGAGTTGGGGGTGTGAGTTGGTGGTGAGGTGGGGTGTAAAGTGGAGGTATGAGGTTGATGTGTTAGGAGGGGCATGAGGCAGAGGTTGAGGCGGTGGGTGAGTTGGGGGTGAGGTGGGGGTTCGAGTTGGGAGTGTGAGGTAGGGTATGACCTGGGGAGTGTGAAAGGGGGTGTGAGTTGAGGCTGTGAGGTAGGAGTTATAGATGGAGGTGTGAGGGGGGTGTGAGGTGGGTAGTGAAATGGGGTGTGAGGTGGTGGTTTGAGTTGGGAGCATGAGGTGGTGGTGTGAAGTTGGTTCGGGTGTAGCTCTGACTCTCAGGGAGCCTGGGCAGTGTTTGCTAGGCCTCTTGGACTGCTGTGCTTTAGGGGAAGTCATCTGGCTAAGTCTGAGGTGACCTCGTGCAGACATGGCAGCTGGGGTGTCGGAGACTGCTGCTTTGGTGAGCAGGCTGAATGCAGTGGGGAGCCAACATCTGCGTGTCTTTTCCAGAGAGCAGAAGTCAGACGCCTGTGTTGGGTGCTGCTATTTTCACGTTCCGGTGGGAGAGACCACAAGCACTGCTCTGTAGCCGGCCAACAGGATCCGCTGAGCACAGCAGGGATCTTTACAAAGAAGGAAAACCGGTCTTAAGGATTCCCTCAATCAACTGCTTTTTTACGGAGGACCCTTAAAGAAGCCCCCACAGGCTGTACGATGGGTCTCTGTTTTAAGGCCTGGCCTCCCCTCAACCCGCAGAACGGTGACGCCCCTGCCAGGCACGCAGCATAGACATTGAAGGACATTCAGCGAATTGTCTCAGGCGTCCTTAGCATCCTGACACACCTCTGCAACGGAAATGATTCTCTGTATTTTGCAGCTGAGGAAAGTATAAGAAGCTGAAGGCGGTGCAAGTAGACATCACGCCACAGGCAGGGGAAGGGTCCCCTGATCTTCAGAGGCAAGTGGCCTGAGCCGCGGGGGGCCTGATTTGTGCCCCCTCATTATAGGTCCTCCAGTTTCGTGGGTAATCAGGCTGCCCCCGCGTTACAGTCGATGACACCACCTGCCACCTGCCTTGGCTCTGAAAGCTGCGGCTAAGAAAGGGGCTACTTTCTTCTGACCATAATTAGCTTTTAAAAGGTGCATATTAACCAACCAGCCCAACTACAAACAAAAAATAGCATCAGCGAGAGTCCGGGGGGATTTTCACGGCCGATTAAGAACCAGTCCCAGCAGCAGCGGCATAACGCGTTATCCAGGCGGAGGGAACTTGAGCTTAGAGCAGACCGGCTGGGTTGAATCCTGGCTCTCGCTACTACTACTGGGCCCCGGCTGGTTCCTCAGGATCTGCAGACTTCGATGTCCGCCTCCACGAATTCTTCACGCCGCTGTGAGGAAGCTGACCAGGCGCAGGAGCTGGTGAAGTTTTTACATCACGGTTCTGGGGAAGACTCTCCTTCAGGAACAGACCGTATTCGGGCAGCTCCGGGGTATTTTGGGTCTAGTAACACTCTCTGTGCCTTTGACCCCAGAGTGGAGAATGTCTATTCACCTAACTTGTCCTAGAGCCTCAGCAAAGATGAGCTCTCGTGGCGAACATGGAGTTAAGGGCTAAAACGTCCTCTTCTTTTGTAAATTCTCAGTTGCTTTGGGTGCACGTGGTCAAGACCCGTGGTGCTATCACCCACTGCGACCCAGCAGGACGCTCTTGGAGACACAGAATGGCATGTCTGCAATGAGTCATTGAACAAACTGGTCTTATTCCTCCCAAAATACGCGTCCAGGCCCACTGAATGGCCTGGGCCATCCTTTCCTCCTGCCCGGTCCGTGGAGGAAGAAGAAGCCCGGATAAGACCTTGGGAAAAGTTCTTAGTGTACATGTGCGGGGAACCTCGCTCCACAAGGCCAAGACGGCTCCGCTGTGAGCAGCGGGCAGGCCCAGGAGCCACGCTCTCCTCACGCCGGCGCCGAGCTGGCCTGTGACAAGCCGGGAGCGTCTGGAAGCATGGCTCGGGCCTGAGCATGGGGTTGCCCGCCCTCCACGGGACCTGCCCGCACAGCTCTCGACGCGCCCCCCACACAGCGGCCCTGCCTTCTCCTCGCTGCATCTGACCTCGCCTCCTGGACCCGTGAGCCCAACCCCGAGTAACTCTCCACAGACACAGCCAAAGCGAGCGTGTCTAAAGTGATTTATGAGGCTTTTGAGCCTAATTCCTGTGCTCCGGGGTTTGCAGCAGGCGAAGGTTTTCTGACAGGTTATTATGAGAACAGCGTTTGTATTAGAAGCTGCTGTTTGACTTTCTGAGACATGAGGCGGTGGTCTCATCGAGGCCTTTACTCGAGCTCTGTGATTTTTACATCTGCTCTGGTTGCGCGCGCACATGGAACTTTGTATATAAAGGGAATCCTGCACTTGTCATTTAAACAATATCAAAGTGCGGGTGTGAGCGGGAGGACGTGGTTTATGTGTCCGCGCATGCCAGCACACCCTTGCTCGTGAGCTTCCTTCTGGAAAGTCAGGGAGCCTGCGTCAGGACGCAGCTGTGCTCTCACGGCTCACACGTTTATGCAACACGTCCCGCAGGCTAGGGGGTGCACCAGCCACGTCTGTCCTGCCCCAGGTGGAGGGTTCCAGGAACAAGGATACAGATCTTAACCCTTCCCGCCCTCCAGGGCCGGGATTTCAGAAACACAAGCAGCTCAGGCCCTGGGCTAGAAGCAGGATCCCTTCTCCGGGGAACGTCTGCACACGAGCGCCTCCAGGGGGCTGTGGGCTGCTTCCTCCCTGGCCAGGGTCCTGTCTGGTCCCCAGGAAACGACCTAACGGGAAGTAAAGCAGACAGGCGCAAGAAGACATTCGAACACTGTCCCTTCTCGTGTGAGACCTTTCTTCTAAGCTGGCCCTTCAGTCATTGCCAAACACAAGGGACGTGGAGGGCGGTGGGTGGCCGACCCTGCAGAACCACCCATTTTCGTGGAAAACAGGGATGCAGAGAAGTTTAATAGGGGGCCTTGTGCCCTAGTGGGGACAGGGCGGGCTGCTCCGCTGAGCACTGGCGGTGCATCGCCCGTGACTAGGACTGTGTTCCCGTCTCCAAACACAGACCTGTCCTCTCACAGTGTCGTTGAAGCATAGCCACGAGTGCCTGCCGTATCTGGTCCACAGCTCGATAAATGGGAGTCACTGTTCCAGAAGGACTTGTGGTGTTGTCAGATGCCACCCAGATGCTGCCGGGGATGACCAAAAAAATACGATGGAGCCGACCCTGGGTGACCTGAAGAGAAGGGCGCTCGCGGCGGTGCCCTCAGAAACGGCCTGCTTTCTCAGCGTTTGTCCGCAGGCACGTTGGGTCACGGGAGGCTAAACCGTCACACAACAAATCTTCACGCACACTCACGCCTGACACCCACCGCCCGCAGAGCAGCTCCCATGGTGATCAGGTTGGTCTCTGGAGGGGCTTTTCTGTGCTTTCTGGGCGTCCCTGAGCTCTTGCTTCCTTGTCCCCCAACGCAAACTGGCTCTGCATTTGACCTTCTGCCTTGGCACAGCACAAGCTAAGACATTTGTTAAAGATTTTATGTATTTATTTGAGAGAGAGAGCACAAGCGGGGGGGGGGGTGGGGACAGAGGGAGAGGGAGAAGCAGACTCCCCGCTGAGCAGGGAGCCCGACGGGGCTCCATCCCAGGAATCTGGGATCATGACCGGAGCCCAAGGCAGACCGGTGACCGACAGAGACCCCCAGGCACCCCTGCGTGAGTTAAATTTTGCATTTGGTTTGACAGTAACGTCCTGATTGTATGCTGGAGTTTGTGCCCGCACGTGATGCAGGTTTATGCCCCCCCCCCCGCTCCCCTGAACGCTGGAAGAGTCGACTGTCTCACCTGCTAAGGAGAACAGCACATAATGTGACTTATTTTTCAGTCAATGTCAAGGCAACGCTCTTCCTTGCTCTCCCTCCCTCACTTGAGGATGGAGCTCCTGAGAGAGCGGAACGGCAAGGGAAGGGCCAGCAGGAGGGTCTCCCCACAGCTCTGGGGAATGAGATTTCCAGAGCAGAGGAGTTTGTTTCTGAGTTCAGGGAGAAAGAAGGAAGCAGACAGACTGACACTCACGGGAAGGGCTTGAGCTCAAGTCTCGCCAGAGTGTGAGAACTTAGGGGGCTTTCCCGAGGCTGCAGGGGCGCAGCGGGGCAGGGGTGCCTGAAGGAGAAGCTGACAGAGTACCGAAATTAGTAAACTAAAAGTAAGATTCTTAGTTTCTCCTCCTGTAATAGACCACACCCTGGCCTTTGTGGCTAGAATGCGCTGTCCCGATCACGGTGTAGTGTGAACATCTCCCCACTTACTAACTCAGGTAGTCGGTGTACAAACCCACCTTTCTCACTCTGGGATCATAGACCTAAAAGGTGTGCAGCAATTTCAAGGTGTTAACAGGCCCTCGTGTGTCCTGCCGGTCACTGTCTTCATAGCGCGCCCGGGCTGGGCTATGTGCACAGAAGACCCTTCTGGCTGAAATGCGTGGAGACAGATCGTGATCCAAGTAGCATTTCCTCACAGGAACGGCCAGACTCCGTGTTCATAATCAGAGGTGAGCTTTTCAACGGAGCTATTGCATTTGGAAAGCATATGCCCAAACATCTCCGAAACTGTGTCGGGGTGCTCGTGCCCCCGCTGTCTGTGCTCCCCTCCTGAGGGAGCTGGGCCAGCCAAGCGTGGACGGAGGCTCCAGGCGGACAGCGTCAGTTTGGCGGATGCTCTGGCTGGGTCTGGAAATCCTGCCTGCTGCCTTTTCCTACTTCCCGGAACATTTATTAAAGATGATTTTCTGTAATCTCAGGACACAGCCTGCAACCCTGTGGCAGGCCGCGTCGCAGCCGGGGTGGGTCGTCTTTCTAGAAAGGGCATCACGGGCAGCAGCGCGTCGGGCTGGGGCTGTGGGTCGTGGCCGCACGGCCCCCACACATGGGCTGGCGCGGCCTCCAAACCCTTCATTTGGCCCCCAGTGCAGCTCTTTTCTTAATTGGCATGGTTTTGACTGAAGTCATATGGCCGAGCCGAAGCCTAGAAGAGAATCCGTGGATTCCATCTGACATTATTGCATATAGGTTCATGAGGGTTTGTGGTTTCTTCATCAAACATGTAGTTAAATGTTACAAAATGAAACCATAAAAACCTTGTCTAGGAAAAATTCATGTCTCTCCAGAGGCGCCAAATGTGTTTTAAGGCTAAACTGTTGGAGAAAGCTGGAAAAGACTGCTCTGAAATTCAGTAAACTCGCTCTGATGAGACATTAAATCTAGCAATTAAATTGGTTTTAATAATTTTAAATTTTGAATAAAAATAAACTTTAAGACAAGGGCTTGTACAAAACAACGGTGACCTTCTGAATATTCCAGACGCTCCCGAGGTCGGATGCTGAACATGACTTTTGACCAACGTCCATGGAATCCTTTGACATTAAAGAAATAAGTCAGCCTTCCCCCCAGAGGAGCCGAGGCTGGAGGCACCAGGGCGGCTGGGTCCCGTTCCCGGCTCTGCTGGCTGGCCGCCATGCCAGACTCGGATCCTTCATTCTCCAAAGCCACCCTGTCACAATGAGAACTCTGTGCTCACCATCCCGTTGTCCTAGCAGAGCGCCCAGCCACTGTCAGTGCTGGGAGCTGTGTCTCTCCACTGCCCGTCTTCTGTAGCTAACGTGCAGCAGGAAGAAATGTTTCTGGGCGCGGTGCAGGGGGAGGCCTGTCCGCAAGCCCAGTGTGCTCAGCGACCCACCCTGGCCACCTACTCCTTTCTAATCTCGCTGCAATTTGCACTTCTAAGTCATTTCATTAAAAAGTGCACTTTTACTTTCAAAGACCATCTGAAGTGTTCCATTTTCTATCTGTAGTTTCTTTGAAGAGAAACATGGATTTCTTCCCTGCAGGTTTATTCGGGGTGACTGTCCTCTTGGTGGGTCTGCGGGGATGCCGGGCGCCAGGCGTGTTTGTCCTGCAGCTGAGCCCTCCTCTCTGCAGAGACCAGAGCGCTGGTGTAGCTGTCCCTCGTGGTGGCTCTGTGACGAAGGGACAGCGTGCACACTTGTGGCTGGAAAATGGTAAATCCTTGATAGTGAGTATCTAAGAAACAACTACAACGTGGTCAAATCCCAGGATGAAATGAAACCTTAAAAATCATCAGCCGCCGTGCTTTTCAGACAATCCTGCCATGACGTCCCTTCTCGGAACTCAGTTCTGTGAGGAAGCCCAGGCTGTGAGGCCTGTGTCGCGGGGCGGCTCTGCCTGGAAGGGGCGGGCGCGTGAAAACCCGTGGGAGCGCCTGGAGCGCGACTTCCACACCGGGGGCCGTAGCCAAAATGTTTGAATGGCAATATATTTTGGTAGACCCTGCGCCCTGGCCCCTAGAAGCCCAACTCTGGGGCCCAAAGTCTCAGCAAAACACCTTTCTCTTACAAAATCCAAGTAACAAGCTTGGAACTCAAAATGCCTGGGATTGATTCGTTCAAGTTTTTAAAAGAACTGGATTGTGTACTTGTGTCTACAGCCCTTCCAGGTGACGTCTGTCCGGCCTACAGGGGGTCCAAGGGTGAACGTGTCTGTGCCGCGCGGTGACGTGTAAGGCCCAGAGGGCTCGCTGTCCCCCCAACCCTGGCATCCCCTTGCCCCGCCAGTCCCGGGTCTGGAAGCTGGCGTGCGAGAGGCTCACCGGTGCAGTAAGGAGCACGTCCGCGTGCGGACGGCTGTGTCGTGGCTGCAGCCCTGACCCCCACACTGTTCACTGTTCATGCCGATGGGGGGGTATCTCATCCCCACAGATGTGACGAGGTGACAAGCTCGTCTCAACAGCAGCGACACAGACTTCTCTGTCAGGAGGGGTTTTTCGGGAGGGAAAGGCCGAGGGGTCAGTCCTCAGGGAACACACCCCCTTGGACACCTGGGGCGCGAGCTGGCTTTCCTCCGGGTTCTCGGAGCGACTCCGGGCCGCCGGTTCTCAGGGAAGCTCTGGCTTCTCCCTGAAGAGGAAGGTCGGCAGCTCTTCTGAGGCCTCGGAATAAAACCCATGCTCATACCGCGTAAGTTTTCACACAGAATGAACTGTTTCCCAAAACCAGGACTGAAGAAGTCGGTTCTGGTTTTAAAAGTTCTTCCCGAAAAACAGCCCTTGACAGATTTCGGACTAATGCAAATGAAGTTCCACTGCGCTGAGGGTGAGCTGAGCGCGGAGCAGGACAGCGAGCCCAGAGTCCGCTGGGAAGCCCGCCCTGCCTAGGGCTCTCCGTCTCCCTGTTCGGTCATCCCTCCTCCCTCCCTCCTCCCTCCCCCTTCTTGGCTCTTCCTTCTCCCTCCTTCTCCCTCCCCCCTCCCCTCCCCTTTGCTCTCCCCTGCATCCCTCCCTCCCCCACCCAAACAAGCATCTCCCACCTACCGCAGGCTGAGCTCTCCTCTAGGAACTGGAGACACGCAGCACACGCCCAGACCCCTCTGACCTCGAGGAATTGACATTACAGGGGAAAGAGATACAAACCACACAGACACACACATGGACCCACGTCAGAGAGAGTCAGCGCTGTAACGGGAAACGGGAGAATAAGAGGACCTTGGGGCCGAGGATAATGGGTGGGGGTGGAGATTCCAGGGTGGTCAGGAAGGGCCTCTGTGAGGAGGTGACTTTCGGGCTGACGCCTGAATTCCAGGAAGACGTGATCCCTATGGAATTAGGAAGTCGAGCCAGGCTAGAGCAGGTGCCAAGGCCACACAGTGGGGCAGCAGCAGTGTGTGCGGGGGGCCGGGGGGCCGGGGTGCAGGAGGGAAAGGGCCCCAGCCAGTGGCGTGCAGAGAGGGCTGTGGGCCCACAGAATTCAAGCTCCTGCAGCTTGAGCTTGGCAATCACAGCGTGTGTTTAAACACAGCTGCTTGGGGATTGTCTGGGGGACGCACCCTCCGCTCATTCGGAGGCTGCTGGAGCCGCCCCAGGGAGTGCATGGCGGCTGGTCCAGAGGCTGGCGGAGTGGGGAAGTCTCGGAGGGATTCTGCCGGTGAGCTCGGTGTCCGCTGCGGGGACGGGGCGAATCTCAAGGAGGACTGTCAGGCTTTTGCTGTAGAGCTGGGTGGAGACTACTGGCGACGGTGATCCCAGTGGACACTTAGGCAGCACTTACTGTATGACGTCTGTCCGGCCTACAGGGGGTCCGAGGGTGACCTCGGGAAGCTTTCAGTGCCGGGAGCTTTCAGCATAAGGACTCGGTGTACACTCAAGACAGCTCCGGGAAATACCGTCATCCTGACTCGGCGTCAGGACTCTGAGAGCAGGGGGGCTCCTCTGTGACCCCGTCCCTGCAGCTCGGGAGGGCCGGGGCCGGTGGAGCTCAGGATCCACACTCTGAACACCACAACTGCCTCTGAAGCTGACCCAGAGGCCCAGGAGAGGCGATGTGGGGGACGGGACAGCGCTCCGTTCGGGGCCGCGCTGTCCACGTGGAGACGGCGGGGCGGCGGCTGGTAGACAGTCTGGGACTTGGGGCAGAGTCAGGCTGGGGATAGAAGTGTGAGAGCTGTGGCGAGTAGACGGACTTGAGCCGCTGGGGTCCGCGCCGGCCTGAGGCCGTGGGAAGGACACGGTTTGGGGGGATGAGGCGGGCCCAGGGGTGTCATGCCACCCGCCCGGAGGGGAGCCAGGCAGGAGCCGTGCCTGAGCCGGAGGCTGAGGGTCTGGCTGGGGGCCCCTGCTTCAATGCCCCCGGGACGACAGAGATGCCAGCCGCTGAAGGACGCGGAGGCCGCCGTCCTGCACTAAGTTCTGCCGTCCAGGGGAGGCAGGGGGGCGCGGGCCGCCGTTCTGTTAAGGTAAGAGCTTTGGTTTGCACTGAGAGAAGGACTTAAGCTATGTTCTGTGCTGACTTGAAAAGGCCCTGGGTGGACGGCAGCCACTGAGGGAAGACAGGGCGACCTGGGAGCGGCTCTCGAAGGGACCATTAGGTTTCCTTGTCCCCAGTCCGCGTCCCTGCGAGACAGGAGGGCTGCGGAGGGGCAGGTGTTGCTTTGAGACCAGAGGGAGAGTGGCATCTGGCGGGGGAGGGGGTGGGACTGGGGACGTCTGGTCCCCCTGGTGCCAGGAAGAGGAAGGGCCATGGGCTGAGGACTTTGGGCTGGGAGAGCGTCTGGGGTCGGGGGGCGGGGGCGGCGTGCAGTGACCTCAGGAGAGTGGCCAGAGGAGCGTGGGGCCGGCGCCCCGAGCCGCTCTGCCTTCTGTGCCCACACAGGGACGCGCGCACGCGGCCCGCAGCATCCAGAGGCAGGTAGGTCCTATGGCAACATGGCATTAAAGTGTTTATTTCTGAAATACACAGAGCCGGGGGATGGGTCGGTTGACGTGCATTATAGCATCTGCCACATAATGCATCATTGTCACTCACACCCCCACAGACTCATTTTGCTCAAGTAACATTTAAAACATAAAAGGTAAGTGTTTCAAGATGGCCCCAGAGTCCCTTTTTTTTTCACTGATTTTTCTCCACTTGCCTCGCTCTGCGCAGTTTCGGAGCCTTTCCGTCCTCGGGCACTCGCACAATGCGCTTGTTATGAAGAACCATCAGAAGCCAAAATTGCACTGATTGCCTCCCCTTTTCTTGTGGCTGTCAGAAAATAACCTATATTTATTTTGAAATAATGCTTCCTGCCTTTTTGTTCTATATAAATATAATTCCTATTTACTGTAGAGAATTAAGAAAATACAACAGCGTATACAGAAGAAATCTCAATCACTTCTATTTCTGCCACCCGGAGAGAACTGCTGTTAACGCTTGGATGTATTTTCCTCCAGGCTTTCTATACATACATGTATATGATTGTGCTTACTCTGTACCGTGCTCAGACTCTGTGTTTCTCCAGGCGGTATTACACTGTGGCGGCCCCATCACCAAGTGGCCCTTTCCTCTTGTTGAATTTGTGAATAATGTATTATTTCATAAAACTACAAGGAATGTCATGGCGAAGTCTCACGTACCTTTACCTGATGGAGGGACATTTTCTTGAATCCTAGAGTTTTATGGGGTCAAAATTCACAAATATTAGGTTCTTGTGCACAAATGTGGACTCATGACGTCACCTCATAGGAATTGATGCTAAAATTGGCATTCTAGGTGCTTCGTGTGATCTTTTAAGGTAAAAAGTTACAGAAAAATATGGGCTTTCTCCTGGGGTGTTTTTCTTTGCTTTGTTTTGATTTTAGGAATCTCTGGGAGAATAGTGACAGAACACTGTGGGAAAGACACAGTCTGCTCGCCTGAATCGTCACCGAAGGCAAGACTGTCAGGGCATTTCAGTGGGTGGACCGAGTTTTCGAAAAGGGTACTGCCCCCAGAACCGGGCTATGTGACCCTATGAAGAAATAGGGTCTTTGCAGATGTGCTTAACTTAAAGCGACATTGTCAGGGTGGCCCCGGTCCAGCAAGACTGTTGTCCTTCTAAGTGGGAAGTCTGGGCTCAGATGCGCACGCATGGAAGTCCTGTACGGAGGAGGCAGACGTAGCGTGAGGCGTTGACAAGCCCAGGAACCCAGGGATCGCCTCCGGGACTAGAAAGGCAAGGAAGGAGTCTACACAGAGCTTCCGACGCTTAGTCTCAGATCCTGGCCTCCACATGTGTGCGAGAACAATTTTTTTTTGTTTTAACCACATAGTTGTCCGTGCCTGATTACGGGCCCCAACCCCAGATGCGGGAAGGCCACGGTCACTCCCTTGGTCCCCATCCGGAGGTCCCTCCTGGGAAAGAAAGTCCAGAACAGGTTTTCATATGTTCTAAATCACACTGAGGTTAACAATAAGCCCCTAACCCAGTGTCTTCCTCATGGAACACGTTCCCAAATGTCTGCTTCACAGAACTGCGGTCGCCTTAAGGTGACAGGTGTGCAGTGGCAGGTAGGGTTGTTCTCCAAGAATGAAAAGTCATTGAGAAACTTCAGAGAAGAAGAGAGTCCATTCTTTTCAAATATCCTTGCTTTCCTTCTGGGCACCGTGCGAGGTGCACGGCCAGCCCTCGAGGGATCACCTCAGGGGAAAGGAGCGCGCAGGTCGTGCCCGGGTGTGCGCAGGAGCTCACCTGCGCCAGGTTCCCGGGGTGGGCGCACAGCAGGCGCAGGAGCCGTGCGGAGCTCCCTCGGCAGTGGACGAGGAACGAGAGCAACAGGGAGGGATGGGAGCGTCTCTCTGGGGTTGCCGCAGGAATCCTACGTGTCCTAAGTCACATGGTGCGTTTTCTGACAGAACCTGGTTCTGACAGTGACAAAGCAGGTGAGGTCCAGCGGGAAGAAGCCGTGGGACCTAGTGGACAAGCATCGGAGCTCGTGTGTACCATATTCTCTTGGTACCTTGGTGGTGGGTTTCTGTTTGTGGGACTCTGGTGACGGCGGCTGAACAGGCTGCCCAGACCCTTGCTTTCTACCTGCCTGGTCACTTGGGCCTTTGGAGAGCAGCACGGGGTGGAGCAGAAGCCAAGCAGAAGGGCTGAGCCCCTGCCTGCCCCTCCCTGGAGGGCGAGGGAGGCCGTTTCCACCCCTGCTGAAGGTCATGGCTGGAGGCGTTCAGCAGATCGAATCCGGCAACCGTATTTTCTTTTCTGAGAAGGAGGATGGAATGTGGGATGAGAGCCATGTGACTGGATCGCTGAGCTGGTCGTCGTCACGGATAAAGGTCTCCCTGTTTGGGGCTGGGGGCCAGGTGTTCAGGGTTCTTTACCCGTGCCGCCCCCCCCAGTGTCTGGGCTTCCGTGAGGCCAAGCCACGTGCTTCGTAACCAGACCAGCATGTGAAGGAACATGTGAGAAACATGCCAGCTGTCTCAGTGTGGACGGGCTTACCGTGTTCATCCACTCGCGGTTACCCGTCAGCAAGTGAAACATGCGCAGGGTAACTTCAGCACGGGAAGGACACGTGAGACCGAGATGCTGGGTGGCCCTGGAAAGCAGCCGTGACTGCGTCCTTGTGCTGGTCCGGGCCCCCGCCTCGTGCCCCGACGCCCTGCAGGTGTCCACACCGCGTGTCGCATGGGTGGCCGAGCTGGCGCTGGGAGCTTTGCCCGGGAGGCACGCCCCTTTGTTTCCATGCCCGAGATTCAGACCCCCTTTATCCTTCCGGGCTAATTTTGATGATGAGTTCAGAGCAAAACGTGACCCAGCCACTGCACGTTGGTATGTGTGGTCTGAGCCCGGCCTGGTTTGTGATGTGAGTCCCCCGGGGGGGGACAGCGCGACTTCAGAGAAGTGCCTCACCTAGTAGCTCCCTCGCGGTTCAGCTGTTTTCCTAAGACAGGGAAGCGCCTGGATCTGTTCTCCTCCCTGCCGTGAAGAGCAGTAGTGTTGCCGCTGGTCTGCCGCCAGGCGTGGGCAGGGCGCCGTTCGAGGTCTCCCACCCTGATGAGGGGCTTGCACACCGGTAACAGCTGTCCACCGTTCAGCACCGTCAGGCCCCCTCAGAGGGCCAAGCAGAGGCCATCCCAGCCCAGGCCCCCACGAGCCGCTCGCTGCCTGGAGGGCTGTGTCCCCCCAGGGATGGCCGCCCCCGCGCGGTCTCTGTGCCGCTTGCACAGAGGCTCCCGACCCTGCAGAGACCTGAATGTCACAAAGAGGTTTCCTGGTCGGGTTGGGTTGTCGGCTACGGCATGGAGGATATCACACAAACGCTCCGAACCTCAGGTCTCCTTCGGGAAAGTAGAGCTGTACCCACGCTGGTGGGATGAACTGGGCCCCCCAGTCATATGTTGGAGCCCTGACCCCAGAACCTCAGAAGGTGACCTTGTTGGGATGACGTGGTCATTACGGTGAGCTCTCATCTAGTATGACTGAGTCCTTAGGAGCAGGGCAGACATCTGGACACGGACACAGACATGCCCAGAGGCCGATGGCTGAAGGCACACAGGGAAAAGGTGGTCGCACACCTGGAGGGACGGGTCCACAAGCCAACGGACACCGTGATGGCCGGCACACCAGACACGGGAAGAGCCAGGTCAGCATCTTCGCCCGGAGCCTTCAGAGAGGACATGTATCCCCACACCCGGATCTGGGGCTTTGAGCCTCCTGACCCGCAAGAGAACGTCTCTGTCGTGTGAAGCTGCCCGGTTTGCTCCCAGGCCGCCAGCTCCCCTGTGGCAGCGAGAGCACGTGGGTGCTGCTGCGTGGCCCTCGGCGGGCGACCAGCTCTCGGTGGCCATCACCCCAGCCCACAGTCCGAAACAACTGAGGGCCGAGTAGTGACCAGGAGGATGGGGTCTGTGGGAAGACAACAGTCAGCATTTTTAAAATTCAGAACATGTATAGACCTATCATAGAAAAAGTGCTCTGGGACCCTGAGAGTACACGAGAAGTCCAACTTTGGTCTGTGTTAGTACATATATTTTAACACGTTTTTATTTGCGTGTAGTTGACACGTGATGTTACCTTGGCTCCAGGGGCACAGCACAGGGACGGACAGGTTCACGGCTCACGCTGCGCGCACCCCGAGTGTGTCGGCCACCTGTTCCCGCACGCGCTGCTACGGGATCCTTGGTATATTCCCCATGCTGTGACTCGTTCACCCCATGACTGGAAGCCTGTCTCCTATTCCCCTCCACCCACTTTGCCCAAAGAAAACAAAATACTAATTCAAAGGGGTACACACCCCCGATATTTGCAGCAGCAGGATCTGCAGCAGCTCGACCGTGGAAGCAGCCACGTGGCCACAGGCTGACGAATGGAGAGGAAGGTGTGGTGCACGCGCACGACGGGACAGCACTCGGCCATCAGAAAGGATGGCATCTGGCCGTTTACAAGACATGGATGGAACTAGAGGGTATTATGCTGAGTGAAATACGTCAGTCAGAGAAAGACAAGTACCGTACGGTCTCGCTCACAGGACATTTTTAGCTGCAATTCCACTGCAGAAAGAAGGTTTGGCTTTGTAACTAGTAAAAATGGTGCACTCTGGGTGAACACTGACCTGAAATCACACTGTTCACACGTTCTCCAGGAATGGGAGTCTTGTAGGAACACTGTCAACTCAGGTTTGAAGCCCAGGGGACTGGCACTTTCCTGCTTCCGCTGGGCAAGGACAAGGCGAGGCTGCAAGCCTTGAAGCAAGGAGGAGAGGGCTCCCCACGTCGTAACAGGACGCCAGGCACCTCCTTTCAGGTTGAAGCGGAATAGTGAGGAACTCACAGGACCAGCGGGCTGAGGAAGTGGCCCTGTGCGGGCTCCAGCTCTTTCCCTCGGACCCCAGCCGGGCTCAGCCGAGGGCACTCCAAGGTTGGAGGGTCCTGGGATGGACCCGCTCTGGCACCGCACCCTGTGACGCGGCTCGAGGCTGCATGTCCCCCAGGGATGCCCCCAGCCTGCCATGCGCCCTGCACACCTCTGAGAACACTCCTTCATTCAACGCTCCTCACAGACCCTCGGTGTATGATGGGCTTTTAGAGATCCAGGACAGACACAGGCTAAAAGCAACACGCCTCCGTGCCTGCTTCCATCCTGTCAGCAAACACCCAGCCGGTGAAGGGGCCCCTGGGATACGTGCTCTTGTAGGCGGACACTCCACACGGATTGACCAGGGCCAGGAGCTCTCTGGGGCCACAGGGAGCAGGAGCAAACCACGATTGTGTCTCCTCTACTGGACACCTGCTTTGACCCAAGTGCTCCCACCAGTGAGCCCGTCGAGAGTGCGGACGGCACAGTCCCCTGGAGGGAATGCGCGTGTCCTGCAGTGGCTGTGTGAGCACGGGGTTTGCACAAGCCCCGCGTGCCGCCTGCCCTCCCCACGTTCCAGCGGCCCAGGAAGAAACGTAACTCAGTCACCAAGACAGATCGAGGAAAGAACAGGTCTGAAAAGTTGGGGTGCTCCTCTATTTCCAACTCTGCTTCTCAACCAAGTTATTTTATATTCTAATACCTTTTCCTAAACCCATGTTGGAGAGACAAAAACATGGGAGGAGCTCTGACCACCAGGGCCTCCTGGTTAAACAGCTCTGTGACCCTGCTGAACGGCATGGGCATAAGCAAGTATTTCTTACAGGCCATGCAGCCCCTGAAGCGACCAGACCTTCTCACCACTGTTTTCCAAGACGGCCCCTCAGTACGCGAGGTGATGTCAGTCTGGAGCCCGTTTCCTTCTCTCCACGTTGTCATCGGCATCACTCCTGCTAGGCTTTGGCAGACTCACCAGAAAGGCAGGTCATCGCCTATATTTTGTCAGTCAAAGAGTTTTGAAGAAACAACTTTTGTCCGAAGAACGGCACAGACTTTTCTGGGATGATGTGTTTCCCACCTCACGAAGCCTGGAGTTAACTCTCAGACGCGTCCAGAGGCCGCGGGGTCAGATCCTCCAGACGCACCCGGGCAGCGTCGTCTGCGGCATAAACAAATCGGTCAGCCATTGGAAAGCCAGTGCGTCCACGACACGGGGAAGGTGTGGCGTGTGAGCCCGGACCATCAGGCCGCCCTTGCATCCGCCACGAGTGTTTTAAAATGGGCCCTGGCCGCCTGGACAAAGCTCTGGGGAGGCACCTGCCATCCTGTCCGCGGTGGCCTGCACACATCAGCTGGGTCGTGCGGGTCGGGCCCTGAACGTCACGTTTCCCTGTGAGGCGGGTGCCCCTGGTGCCTTCCGCGGCCAGTGCGGATCAGACACCTGACTCTCCCGCCTCAGCGCACGGCCCCCAGGCAGGCGAGGGACAAAAGCACACCCCACTTGCATCCATGTGCCTTAGGAGGGGAGGAGGCACCCCCGGACACCTTAGGTGATGGGGACTGGCTGGCATTGCGCATCGGGCCTGTGTGGGCACGGGGACCCTGCACAGGTGTGGTTCCTACGAGAAACCCGTGCCCAGCCCAGGTGGTGGGCCTGCAGCAAATGCGTGGAGGGACGGTGGCCGTGGCAGATCTGTGTCTGCAGCAGGGGCCCGGGGAGGGGTCCCCAGCCCCCCACAGATGCAGCCACACTCATCGGAGCGGGTCCTTGGTGCACACGGCGCAGGACAGCATTCCTGTTGCCTGATTAAAGGAATTTTCTTTTGTGAATTAAACCACACTACATAAACCCCAAATTGTCCTGGTACCAGCCACACATGCAGCCTGTCTCAGATTGCTGGGGGCCACTAGGCCAGGGCCCAGACCACCCGGATTCCAGCAGCTTCTGTGCCTCCGCGGCGAGAGCCAGTTCCTGTGTGGGGTGGAAGCGTTTCGGCGAATCATGGGAACAGTTACAAGAAAAGCTCGTTTCCCTGCTGTTTTCCATAATTGCTCTTTCTCAACCCAATATGATTGAAATGGAAAAAGCAAACACATCCATTTTGGTCGGCGTTTTTCTCCTCCCCCTTAATATTTCTCCTTTTGTTTAGAGTCAATAAAGGCGGCTGTGGCTTGTGCCTGCCGTGGAGGCCCCGCACACCTGGGGTCCAGGCGTGAGGCTGGGGGGCCGCAGGAGGCGCAAGGATTGCCAAGGCCCGTGTGCGTGAGCGTGGAGCCGGGTTCCCACGTCTGCTCCGTCCAAAGCAACACAGGGAGCGTCTGTCCTCTCAAGTCGTGCCGTTCCCGCCTGCGGAGAAAGAAACACCAGCAAGTGCCTCCATGCCTGGCCCCTCCTTCCTCACCGAGCAAAACCCTCGCCCCAAGGGGGGCTCCAGGTGACCTTGGGGAGGTCAGGAGGGCCAGCTCCAAACAGACGTGAAGGCCTGGGATGAGAAGGGTCTTCCCAGCGCACTCTCGTGTCGAAGCAGGCTGACTTTCCCCAGAAGTGACTGAGTGACAGGCCAGACCTAGCAATGGCGTTTCCTCATTGAACACAAGACTAGTCATGCCGGGCGCGGACGCGGGCCCACAGCAACGGTGCACGCGCCCTAACTGCGCTCAGAAGGTGCCCGGGGCGGGGGGGCCGACCCTGGGGTCTGGCGGGGTGATCTGCATTGTTCAGAACAGGAGGGGAGGACGGTGGGCTGGAAGTCTGCTGAGGAGGTGGCGGGGGCCTCCGCGAGCAGCCCCAGTGGGGGTGTCACCTGCTGAGGCGCTGGACAGGCTCCCCCCGCAGGGGAGGGCTCGGTGCTGGAAGGGCGCCTGATGCGGTGCTGGCTCAGAGGGAGGGACCATGTTCTCGTGCCCGGGGGCCGGAGATGAGCCCTGTTCCAGACAGTCCGTGGGACTCCACAGAACATGTGTGCCACCGTCCAGGCTGGAATGGCGTGATCAGCAGATGTGAGTGGGGTCACCTGTGCGCAGACGCGAGGAGAACTCTGGTTGCTATGGTTTTCTCTGCTCTTTCCCTCTCTCTCTCACTGTCTCTGTCTCTCTGTCACCAACAAAGCGGGCGTCGCGCTTCTTCCAGGGCCGCTGTAAGGAGCAGGAGGTGCCATGTGCCGTGGGGAGGAGAGCCGGGTGGCAGCGGCCACACTTCCCGAAGGATGAGACCGGCTGAGCACAGCTGACCGCTCTCTCCCTGCACACAATTACTCATACTTCAGCTCCGTCTACTCCTGAAAGCTGTAATCATGAATGACACTTATAATTTATGGTCACCTGTGGTCACCGCCAAGTTGGTGCTAGCCAGTGGGGGGCCTCGTGGGCCGCACGTGTCTGTCGGCACCCAGGAGGCACCCTCCCCCCTGCAGGAACCCCTGTCAGTGTGGCCACAGCTCTGGAACGGTCCTCGGAGGCGCTGACCACGTGTGGCAGGCCTGGGAGTCCCGAGGCGCTCACAGCGCTCTCCCTCCTTCATCACAGCCTCGACTATTCGCCCTCAGCAAACGCCAGAGGTTCAGGCACCAGGGCACCTGGTGTTTGGAGAATCTCCTCCTAAAAGATCAGGAGCTGCTGTTGAATTCTGACCTCCACTCGCTGTCCCCTGCCTCCCCTTTGTGAACACAGCTCCTGGGACTCTGTGCATGGACTCTGCCGGTTGGAACAAAGCAGAAAATGGTCAGAAAAAATGTGCTGAAAAGGCAGAAAACAGGGGGAAGCTGACACACACACACACAGTGCCCACCAACCCCAGAAGGGCTTGAACTGAACCACCTAGAATACGTTGACATGACCCTAGAAGTGGCCAAATCTACATCAAAAATGTGACAATTACCTAAAAATTACATATATATACACATATGACCCAGCAAACGACAAATCGCTGTTCCCCAAAGAAGTTCAAGACTGTCCGGGGACGACGCAGGGTGCCCGGGTGCTGGCAGTGGGCGCCAGGAAGTGGACAGGCAGGGTACATGGCTGGCCACCCCCAGCTCCAGCCGGAGGGGACTTCCTGTCCCGCTCAACTTCGGGAAGAAGCAGCACCGCTCCCGCCTCCCCAGCCCCGGCAGCCGACCCCCACCTCCGAGGCCAGCGGTCAGCAATCAGGCCGCCCTGGCAGCGCCTTGTTCCCCTGCGGCTCTCGGGGCCGGGAGCCCAGTGCAGGTGCCAGTCCGGCCTCTGCTCAGCCAGCTGTGTTCTCACCCTTGCCTTGGCTGTGGTAACCCGGACTCCTCTATGGTGTTGGAGGGTTTTAGGTGCTTAAGGAAGATGGTGAACTGGCTGTATCTGTTTTTCACGCATCTCTTGAGATGAGGAAGACAGATTTCATGGTTACTGTTCTAAAGGTTTAAAGAAGATGCGGGTAAGTGAGCATTTTTTTTTTTAAGATTTTATTTATTTATTCGACAGAGATAGAGACAGCCAGCGAGAGAGGGAACACAAGCAGGGGGAGTGGGAGAGGAAGAAGCAGGCTCATAGCGGAGGAGCCTGATGTGGGGCTCGATCCCACAACGCCGGGATCACGCCCTGAGCCGAAGGCAGACGCTTAACCGCTGTGTCACCCAGGCGCCCCAGGGTAAGTGAGCATTTTGCCCACCAACCTACCCACCGCTGTCAGGCCTGGAGACCAGACAACGTCTATAACTGAGCCCACCGCTGAGCTGCCCGCACGGAATCCCAATAATCAAGAGTATATGAGTGTTAGAGAGAGAAATCTGCACTTTACAACTTAAAATAAACGCTAGACAATGGGAAACACTTGTTTAGACTGTAGTCTTAACACCACGGGGGAAACCATTCCCTAATAATCAGGTTCATGTGTCCGCGAAGAAATCCTCACCTCCATTCCCGCACCGGGTGGGGGCCGGGGTGTCTGCCGATCCTACCGGAGAGTTGTCCCATGTGTGAAAGAAAATAAATACCAGTTCAGTAAACATGTCTGGTTGTTTGCTCAAAAAACCCCTCGGTTGAACTCTACATGACACGTTAGCGGTAGCGATGTTGTAAGAACAATTTATTTGTACTGTCTGGATGCTCTTAGAAGATTTTCTTCAATAAAACACCTACATTTTTATGCACATTTGAAATTTAAAAAGTGAATATCTGTACAGCAAAACACCCGTGACTTCGGCATTTGAGAGCTGTGAAAGCATGAACAGGATGACTTCGGGCGTGGAACGTGGGAATGAAGCTCTGGGGGTGAGTGACGAGGAAAGACACGCTTATCGCCCCATAACCGCCCTTTCCCACCTTCTGTGTGGTATTCACACCTGTGCCACTGTCCTGGGGCCGCAGAAACAAAGCACCACAAACTGGGGGTTGGAAAGCACCAAAATCTGTTCTCTTACACTCCTTCAGGGGGCCAGAGGTCCGGCTGGAGTCAACTGATCAGAGGCCGTGCCCCTTTCTGAGCCCCTGGGGAGGCTGCGCCCCTGACCTCTGCCTCCCCCTGCACCGGGTCCTCAGCTTCTCTTCCTAGAGGGTCACCAGTCCTGTGGGGTTAGGGTCCAGAGGAGCGCATCTTAACTTGACCGCATCTGCAAAGATCCTCTTTCCCAACAAGACCGCACTCCCGTCGCTGGGGTAGTGCTTCGCACGCCCTGCAGGGACCCAGCTCCCCAGAACACACACGTTCTTGCCATCAGCCCGGAGACTCTGACCCCAAGAGCCAGGCAAGGTGCAGCTGGGGATGCCCCTGTGAGGCGGGTCCCTCCGTGCTTGGAGCAAGCGACAAAAGGGGCAGAGCCCATGGGTCCCCGCCGGCCCATCACAGGGTCTCAGCAACCCCAAACCCCTCCCCAGCCCCTCAGAATGGGAGCAGAATTGCCCGCAACAACCCGCTTCACAGGCCGCGGCTGCCCAGAGCCCCTGTCTCCTCCCGGCTCAGGCAGACCCCCGTGCAGAGCTCAGCCCCTCCCCTGCTTTGCATCCAGTAACAAAGCCCCCGGCCAGGCCTTGTGGGGTGAGGTTTTCCAGGCGTGGGGAGCAGTCCTGTCCAGAGCCCTGCGCGTCCTGCCTTCCCCAGCCTTCACTGGCTCTCTCTCCCCCTCCTCTCCCTCCTACAGAGCACCTCCCCACGCCGCCGCAGCCTCACCTCTCCCAGAGCGTGTGTCCAGGCACGTGCCCGCCGACACGGCAGCGCTGGGCTGCCACGGCCGGCGGATGAAGGACGCACGATTCTGCACAGGCTCGGAAAGGCCCGTGTTAGGACACGATTCAGTTACGCTCTGGGAGTGCGCATAGATCGGTCTGGCGACGTGATCTACACTGGCAGGCCCTAACAGAAGGGATCGAGAGATCACGGTGCATGGAGGACAGCCTCGGTCTCGAACATAAGCTGGGTGAGGAGAAAGGACGAGAGCTCCAGGAGGTAAATGCTGTTTAAACATTTGCAGTCGCGAAGCCTCCCTGATGAGTTGTCTGTGGATGATTCCAGTAGAATCACATTCGCCTTAACCACAAATATTTTCCAGTTCAACCTACATTCCGTAGAAGACCGAGAGCAAAATTGATGTGGCTGAATGGAAATGAGTAAGTTTGGGGGGGGAATGAATATTTAAATTCATTTTTCCATTTTTAAACCAAAACGTGGCCTGCGTGTATCCTCGGAAACCTCAGAGGCTCTGCCACAGGTGGGAGGATCCGTGTTTGACGAGTCACAGCGAACAGGGCAAGGCCCCCGAGCCGAGCGGACCCCCGACACCTCTCTGTGCCCCTCAGGGCCGCCCTGCCCGTGGCCGGGGCGCCTTCCAGGCCGGGCCCTCCCCTCCTGCGCCGGGCTTGGAATCCGCGTTCGCGGACTCTGCTCACGAGTGCAAAGGTGCTCGTGTAAATCCTTCTACAGCTTTCTCTCACTTGAGACCCCAGATTTTCTCCTCGCCCTCACGGGTTTTCTGCTACCGCAGCAGAAAGAGCCACCCAGCCCCTGCGCCGGCCGTGTGCAGCCCGTGAGCCTGGCGGCCCCACCAGCATCCACGCCCGGGCCACGGCGCCCCCCACCCTGCCGGCCGTCGCCTCTCCTGCCGCTGACTCCCAGAGAAAGGAGCCTTGTCACCCTGAAGAAAGGCTGCGCTTTTCTCAACCTTCAAAGGAATAGGGAGAAAAGTCAAGATTACCAAGCTAATAATATTCTGATTCAAAAATGTATCAAAATGGCCTTTTAGAAAAAAAAAATCTGTTTTTGAACGAATCAATGATCTTGTTAAAAATTTAAATAAAAAACGGATTTAGTATCTTGATCTTTCGATTAGGAATTTCAGTGGTTGCCTGACATTTTTATAAGACAGTTCTACCAAGAAAGCACAGGAATGTAGTAATTATTTTTTGTAGCTAAAAATATTTTCCTGCAAAATATGATTGTGGTTTTAAGCCAATACTGTGTTTTCGAGCTCTTTCTCTGAGACTTTTGAAGACTATTTCATATTCCAAGAGTGTAGTTTTGGGTGGCATTTTAAATCTCTGACTCACAGTACAAAAGTAGGTATGTATAGTCTTTTTTTTTTAACACACAGAATACAGTGGAAGAAGTAATAATTATCACATTTGCATTCTGACTGAACCAGAAGAGCGTGGTGTTGATCGAGATAGAAGTTAGTTAGAAATAGCTCATATCATGAGTACAAGACATGGTAGAAAGTAGCGGCTCCTGAGCTGAGACCTCATGCGCTCAGAATTGCCTAATACATTTGAGGACCAACACAGGGTTCCCATTTTATAGTTTTATTTATATACTGATCAGACATTATAAAGAAATGCAATCTATTGTCATCATTATTTCATTTGAAAGGGAAAAATTATCCAAAAAGGAGAAAGGGTAGATTCTAAATATCAATAGTAATTTTTTTACATTGAGTAGATTAAGAATCCTTTTGCTTTATTTTGCTACAGAACAATTAAAACATCACGTATGTGTTCAAATCGGCAGTTTTGAATTGGGGTTAGTCGATGTGACTCTTGGTCCGTCTGTTAACTAATACGAACGGGGGCTTATTACTGAGGTTCTCAGTTTCATTCTGCCTCAAAGATTCAGTATGAAAATCAATTGCAGGAATGCATGTGGATGTGATTGGCACGTGGCCAGTCTCCAGGCAATGTAAGTCCCCTTCTCCTCCGCTCTTATCTGTGGGGTGTGCTATGGGACCTGCAGCCTACGGCCCTTACAGTAAGGGTCCCAGGGGCCCTCACCACTATTCCGTCCTATCTCTGTTCCCAAGACACACCTATGACCTGCAGAGTTTTCTAAGCAGGAAGTGCCCCTCTCGTGTTAGTAAATCAAATTAGAATTTTATATTTTTTAATGCCAATCTATTCAATTTTTCTCTTCTGTTATAAAATATAATCATTTTACTTTAAAAAAAAAAGAAATATTTATGCTGTTGGTATTATTTTCACAGATGTTTAACAGATTTTTATATGATCTGAAAAGAATTGCAATTTTCTCATCTCCCCACGGTTTTGAGGCCCTTTATTCTTAACTCTGGTTTCTCATTCTGCCCCAAATCGAATGATATGCTTTTCCTCTCAGATTTTCAAGCGGCCGCTTCATAAAAATATCAATACTACTAGCTATTAGTAAGGATTGAATTCAAGTTTCATACTCTTTAAATGGGCTGCTTTGAGTGCTTTCAGTGAATGGGATGGATATTTATTGAAGACCTCTATCAATCCCAAGAGGACTCACAGAACGGTCATCAGTACAATAATAGAAAGAATTATTTAATGATAAATCTGAACAGTCCATTGAAAGGAAGGATTGTACATGCTCTTTTTAATTTTTTGAAGATTTTGTTTATCTATTTATGTATTTGAGAGAGAGAGAAAGAAAGCAAACAGGGGGAGGAGAAAAGGGGCAGGGAAAGAATCTCAGACTCTTCGCTGAGTGCAGAGCCCAATGCGGGGCTCGATCCCACAAACCTGAGATCATGACCTGAGCTGAGACCAAGAGTGGGACACTCAAGGCGTCCACCCAGGAGTCCCATGTGCTTTCTGAAACAGAATCAAACATTTCGCCTGGGTGGTATGGCATCTCCAAATGTTCTATGCAATTATGCAAACACTTCTCTTCTGGAATAAGAACATTTTAAATTCACCTACAAAAGATCAAATGAAACAAAACAGTATTTTTTCCCCTAGAAATTAAATTCCTACAAGGCAGATATTTTGTTCCATGATGCAGAGAACATGGATGACTATTACATATCATCCATACTAGTTTGTTTTTTTAAAGCAGACCTTTTGAGGCATCTGGGTGGCTCAGTTGGTTAAGTGTCTAATTCTCGATCTCAGCTCAGGTCTTGTCAGCACTAGTGAGGTCATCGGCCTGATAGACCCCATCAGTCCCTGTAGGAAGGGGACCTTGCCTGAATCAATCCAGTCTTTGCCACAAATGTCTTTTGCCTGCCTCCTTCTGCCTATAAAAGATGTTCATTGTGTAACAGTCTTCAGAGCTCCTTTCTGTTTGCTGGACGGGATGCTGCCCAATGCCTGAATGGTTGAATAAAGCCAATGAGATGTACAAATTGTACTCAGTTAATTTTGTGTTTTAACAAATCCAAAAAGCTATTACCCAAGGACTCTGAGAGTTGATTAACAGTTATATTACAGAGGGAAGTCACAGTTTAGGAAGGCTTACTGGTTGAGTTTCCTTTTTTATGTTCCAGCTTTGATGCGAAGGCCACCCTAGTTAGGAGCAACGTGCAGACACAGAGAGCCAAGTCTTGGGATTTACCATCCTGTCTGAGGACCACGAGTAGGGTCCTCAAGAGAATGAGAGGCTAAGAATATGGGATGAAATCATTTATTTTCTTGTCCCCCTCCCCTTTTTGGGTTGCCTCTTTTCTCTCCTGGCTCTGTCCTGTGGCAGCTCAAGCCCCTGGCTCCCTGTAGCAATGACAACAGGAGAACCCAAACCCTAAGAGAAAACTTGTCTTTCTGGCCAGACACATTAAACTGGGTAAGAGGGCCCAGTAGTCTGAGATTATTGTTTCTTCTCTTGTCTCTGCTGCACCAAGTGGCTGTACACAGGCACCTCCCACCCCAAGGGGAGACCCCAAGGATCGTGAGAGCTGGCAGCAGTGTCAGAGGACACAGCTTGACAAGGGAACCTCCCAAGTTCGATCTGAACAGACACAAATCCTAGGCTGGCCTCCAAACTACGTATGTGCAGAAAAGACCCACACACTGCAGTAAAGCACTGAATTTTGAGCACTGAACCATGACATAGATCATAGCCCACATCCTGGACAAAGCCCTGAGAGACCAGTCGATAGGACATGTCCACTCAGCACAGCAAGATGGTCAGGTGGTGAGACTGGAATTCTGCCCATAAAACTGAGGTGGTCCCAGCCTAACAGGGCTGATTGTCTGTTAAAACAAAACCCACAAAATTTAACATTTTCCAGAGGATTTCAAAAGGAGCCAGAATTTTAAAATATAATATTAAAAAATACCCAGGATAAAATCCAAATTTATTTGACATACAGAGTCACAAAATGATGACCGATATTCAAGGGAAAAGACAATCAACAGAGGCTGATCCCAAGATGACCCAGATGTTAAAATTATCTAAGACTTCAAGGCAATTACCTACTATAACTATACTCCTTGAGATCAGGGTAAATACTGAATAGAAAAGGAAGCTTTCAGTGAAGAAAGAGAAACTATGAAAAAAGATTCAAACAGAACTTTCAGAACTGAAACTTACAGTAGATGAAATAAAACAATTCTCTGGATGGGCTTGTCTGTGGAATGCAGACAATGGAAAGTTTGTGAATTTGAAGATAGACCCATAGCAATTATCTAAGGTACATCACAGAGAGGAAGGACAGCTGAAATGGTGCATAGCCACTGGACCCCGAGGGACAATATCAGAGTCTAACACCCACATCCCTGGTATGCCTGGATGCAGGGGGGGAGGGTCCGGTGCTCGGAGGTAATTATTTGAATTAGTGGATTATTTACATAGTCTGAAAGTCAAACCGTGCCCTTGTAAAACCTCCCCAAATATGGTGCAAGCCAACATTTTACAGATTCAAAAATTCAGTGATCCACAAATAGGATAAACTAAATATATATGTGTGTATGTGTGTGTGTGTGTGTGTGTGTGTGTGTGTAGACACATCCTACTTACAATGCTAAAAATGAGGCTTAAGGAAAATATTTGAAAAGGGAGAAAAATAAAGTGTTTTCACTCAGCACAAATGAACAAGTGTCCTCATTTTAAAAAGTCCATCTGTGACTGTTTCCTTTTGCAGAAGACGTTTAACCCAACAAATGAAGTGGATGGAGGGGCAGTGTGGCTCTGGGGAAGGATGTGCGGAACATGAAGTAAAATAAAACTTAGTGGGCGAGTTATCTAAATATTCGGAACCTCAAGCAAATATTTGGTTTGATTTTGAGGCAAATAAACGAGTCGGTTGCTTCTTTTTTTATCCCCTCTGGCTCATCATCTGTGGTAATGACCGGCAAATGAAAACATTGCAAGGTGAGTAATTAAATATAAGCAGGGGCGGCTGAAGACGTGGCCTGTTCTACTTCTGAAAGCTGGGGGACCTTGGAAGCTTATTGAAAAGGCATTATAACATCAAGTGCTTCATTCTCCAACTGACTCGATAAAAATGGCATTTCTCAATTGAGATTCTCCTAGTAGCATCCTGGGATGACATGAAGGCCTAATATGTGGCAACGTGGAAAATCCGTATATCCTGAGCATGGGGTCCGAGGGGTCCCCACCCCAGTCTCCTGGGGTGTCCTACGTACAGACAACCTGGCTTCTTAGGAACCACGAACAGCGAGAGCGGAATTGCCAGCGATTTAGAAGTATAGCCCCCCATGTATCTGAGCGTGCACAGATCCCTCCGTGCGCAGAGGAGGGCTATTAACCCATGAAATGAGCTTCCCCTCGTAATCAGGGGCATTTTCTCAACACATATGCTTTATGCCTTTGAAAGTCCAGTTTCCAAATTCCCCAAACTCATCACAAAAGAGAAAAGCACTATAAAGACAAAGTATGCGGGGAAATTGGAAGAAATTGGACGAGAACCTTCTGTGTTGACACGTGGGTAAAATGGAGCTTAACTGCGTCTCCAGGTACCGCAGCTTCCTTCCGTCCCACCCGGACCCACAGGCGCGGGAGCATCCGCAGATCTGTCCACACGCGGCCCCTCGCCACCCAGCTCGTGTTTGAGAAGGGCACGGTTTGCCTTTGAACACGTGTAAATCCAGAGGAAATGAAGCAAGTTATAACCAAGGCTTACTCTCATCCGAAGAAGGAAGAACAGGGAATTTGTGATCTGCTAAATACAGGCTGAGAAGGGAGAGAAAATGATTTCTGTCATCAGAATGCAGTTCATGTGTCCTAATCACATCGGACTGAAAAATATTTGTTCCCAGCCGTGGAGAGTGAGAACATTGGGTTATTTTATAACCACTTGTGCTATTTTTAATGGTATTTTAATAATAAAAATTGCAACTGGGTATACTCAGGAATTTTAAATGTTTTTATCCTTGTATTTTTCCTTTTAAATTCTTCTGATGAGAGCATCTGAATAAGGACTTCGTGATTACCACTTACTAGGAAAAACTAGGGATTCGGGGTGTTTCATTTTCAGGAAGGCAAGAATTACCGCCGAGTCTGACCTTCAGCGTGGCTCGGCTTCCTCTACCACGGAGGACAGAGGATGACGTGGTTCCTGCTCAACATTTTGCATCACGCTGCTGGAAATAAACATAAAAAGCCCTATTTCGAAATGTTTATGCATTGCCATGTTTATTTTAGAAACTGTGAACTTTATGCCACTTAGTTATTAAAGAACACTCATGTTACTTATTTTTCTCTTTTCCCACAGCCCAGAGCCGGTTTATGTACAATTGCCCAGCCCCCAGGGCCTCCCCCAGGATGCAGGACGGTGTGGGGCGAGGCCTGTGTGACTCCCCGCACTTGGTTTCTAACTCAGTGTAAATACATTTCACACCTTTTACTTACGTTACACGTTTTAAAATTCTGAGAAGTCATCTGAGCCTTGTAATCACTGCCTACATTAAATAAAACCAAGATGGGGTTTTTATATGTGAATACCTTAAACTTCCAAACCTATAAATACATAGGGCAAAATAACCTGCTGTATTAATAAATATCAGTGATGATTTTGGTAACAGTTTATTATGAAAGAAATCAGAAGATTTTTATCTTCGTAGTTACAGATATATATTAATCTATATGTTTTTGGTTTGCACGGTCAACGCTGATTGGTCTGCATTTTTTAACAGTAAAGCAGATTCTCTCTCTTTTTTTTTTTCAAATTTTATTATGTTACGTTAGTGACCATAGAGTACATCCTTAGTTTTGATGTAAAGTTCCATGATTCATTGTTTGCGTATAATACCCAGTGCACCATGCAACACGTGCCCTCCTTAATACCTGGTTATGGGTACTAAAACAGATTCTCCATAGAGAAAATGATGGGTAAATTGTGGAAAATACATAGAATGCAAAATAATACCGTTATTTATGAATTTGAAACCCATATTAAGGTGTTCATAATAATGTGCTTTGTTAAATCTCTTCACACCATAATTACCTTGTGTCTTGAATCCCATGTGAAATATTTCTTCTGTCTAAATAGGGGAAATACCCAAAGAAAAGCAGAGCGGATCCCTCAACTGGGAGAATTTCCAGGAAGGGATAGAGGCCATCAGAGACTCTCCCGGTAAAGGAGAATTACAAAAATTGCAGTTTAATCCATCGGCCAGAATATTCTACATGATTGTAAGAATAAGAACTATCTTACAAATAGTCTTGCAGTGAGGTCAGTAATAAAAGGCATGTGGCTCATGAGAGGGGACCTGATGGCGCTCACACGCCACCCACCGCGCTTCCTTCCCCGGTTGCCCCCCAGCCACCACCACGCCTGCTCTCGCGGTGGCCCCTGGCCTGCAGGGTCTCAGGAAGTGTCGGGGAAGGCAGGATGCCATGTAGCCTCCACAAGTCAGGTCCGAGTCTCACATTGAGCTCTGACACAGGTCCCGCAGATTGTGTAGGAACAGCTTTCATTTGCAAGAGCCTTGCGTTTTGGACTCAAGCAGTTAATCCAGGAATAAAGCTGAGCACAGAGCATGTCATGAAGGCTGCCAAGGGACAGAAGAGGAGACAGACTACTCTGCTCTCACAGACTGGATGGGCGTTTTCCCAGAAGGGAGAAGGAGGAGTGCAGGGAGGGAAGGCACAGACCTGTATGAGTCCTGAGCAGTGGCCCTGTCCCCTCCGTCCTGCCTGCAACACTTCAAATAGTTGTATCCTTGTTCGGTGGAGGGTGACAAGAACTGTCTAGGTTGGGACAGGGACGTTAGGGCTGAGGGGACCTGTCCTTCTGTCCTTGGGTGAAGCGCCAGCAAGACGCAAACCCTTGAAAAGACAGCTCTGTCCCCTTGGTGCGGTGGTCACACTACAGAAGTGGCAACAAGGGGGGCGTGGCCAGGGCACCGAGCAGGTTCTATGACAGGGACCCACAGCCCCACGTGTCCCCTGCCCTCGGAAAGGGGCTGGGGAATGGGAGACAGAGGTGGTCTGCTGGACGGCGCGGGAGTCCACGCGACCTGGGTGGACCCACGCCCATGGCTGCAGGGTCACCATGGACATTCTGCAGCTTTGGCAGAAGAGGGGGCTGATGACCAAGGGCCGGACAGTGTGAATTTCTCTCAGCAGCCCCCGCGGATGCCCAGGAGCGCAGCAGACCAGACATTTCTTCCCACCACAAACACGGGAGACACTCAGACACCACCCTGGGAGGAAGTCAGGAGCCAGCCTCCGAATCAGTGAAGTTCAAATGGAAATGACTCATGGTCCAATGACTGGGCTGTTTTTACTTGGAAGTGAGAAGGTAAAATTTTCTGCCGCAGGAGGTATTGTGACGCAATTGAAAATTAAACTCAGATTTAAAAGAAAATAAGGTTACTGGTTTTATGACACAAACCCGAGGTTGGAGCTCACGAGAACCAGCCACCTCTGATGTTCTGTGGCGGTGCCCGTGTGGCGCATTTAGCAAGTGCTTATTCATGGTACTCGAAGTCAACCAGAAAAGGATTAGGTACTCTTGAGCAGTCTTCTGTTGGAAGAACCAGGAAGCCTCCGATGGCCCCCCTGGAAATCCTAACGGCCAGTCCTGAGTCTGGAAAAGCTCTGCCTCTATTCTGTGAAGCTCTGAGGCAGGACGTGCAGCAGACCATTCCGGAGTGAAGGAGATGTTGTACATGTAGATGCATTGAGCGTCTGAAATGTGTCTGGTGAGGACGGGAATCTCTTATTTTATTAAGTTTCCTGCAGTTAAGTTAAAATAGCCACATGTGCTGAGTGGCCACCATATTGGACAATTTGGCAGACATGTGGCAACTCCAATGGAGCTTCCTAGGCAGTCTTCCTCACCCTGGCCCCTTAGACAAAGCCAAGAGTGTGGCTTTGTTCCCGTCTTTCCTTTGGCATAATCTCATGTTCTTCTCATCTTTATTAGTCAGGTTGATATGGAGGATGGTGGATTCATCCCCATGTCTGCGCAACAGTTCCTGCCCGTCCGGTCCAAGTGGAAAAACTGGGGGACCAGAAAGGGTCCTGATCCAGAGCTGAGCCAGGGCTGGGCTCTGAGACACGAGGCCATGTGGCATTTGCAGAGGGCAGTCCAGATAGGGCAATGGCAGTGAAGGTGATGGTGATGTCTCGTCTCCTTCATCCTGGAAGCTCACTCCTCCTTCTCTGCCGCTTGGTCTCGTTTAAACACAACCATCAAGATAGCCATGCAGGCTAGGCATCTAATCGTCTTCCGCTGACCCCCTCCTGCAGCTTGGACGCAGAGAGTCTTCTCATCTGTGGGTTTCCTGTCCATCAACCGTGTTTACCCACTTACTCACCCATCCTGTATTCATTGTTTATTCACTAAGGACTCAGTGCTTGTTGGGTAAAAAGAAAGTGATGTGGTCCCTGACCTCCTGTTGCTCTACCTCTACTTAGGGAAACGGAAATACATCAATAATCATTCTTGTTAGTGATCTATCTCTACCTGTAACCCAATGCCTCCAAAACACCATGCGGTCCATGCGCCATGTTTCTCTCATGGGTACGGAGGGTGACAGAAGGAGAAAGCAATGCTAACCATGTCCAACAGACACCTTGGCAGGCTTCCCCTGTTGGAAGAATGTTCTTATAGACACTGTTATTTTCCGAGTGCAGGTCTCACAAAACCCTGATTGTGTTTGGAGGACATTGTGTCTTGGTGAAAGTATCTCGTGCGGTCTGTGGTGGCCATGTAAGCAGTGTTGTCCACGAGACGCGATCTGACGTCCCTGAGAGGCTCGGGTGTCAGGTCCATTTCAGTCCTTTGTCACATAAGCCTGGCGCTGAAACAGCCACCTTGTGAGTACTAGGTGACAGAGTGTCATAGTAGCTGGCTTGGGCGATGGCAGCTGCCAGGATAACATTTCAGCGTAAAAGAGAAACCGTTGATAACACTATATTAGAAGTTCAGTGAAGGACTTTCCCACGCTGCTGGTGGCTTTTCTTAATGCAGTGACTTGGCATCCCAACTCATCCCCTAGTGTGGCCCCTTCAGCCCAGGGGCCTCTGCGTCCTGCCTGTGGCCATCACATAGGTGAGGTGAGGCTGGGGAAGACCGACCTGCTTCTGAAGAGCCTGGTCTACCAGAGAAAGTTTGAACTCCTAACTGAGAATGCAAGGTCTTCCACGACAAAGGGACTTCTTGTGGGTTCTGTCCAGGCTGTCCTTCCTCACACACTCTGAATTTCTGTCACCCACAGTCAAGTCCACGCTGAGCACTTCCTTCCTCTGCAGATGGCTTCATCCTCCCCAATGGCCTCCTACCCTCAACAGTGTCTCCACCACCATTTTAAAGAATCAGATCGAAAACCGATATCTGTTGAATCTTTACCCTTCGATGAAAGTAATTCTTTCTTCTAATCTCTCAGAGGTCAGCAGACACATTTCTTGTGATCATTCATAGCAACTATTTTAAATCAAAATTCAAAATTTAACTATCTTGAGATAAAAAAGGATAAACATTATTATTGGAGATTATAAGCAGCTTTACAAATTCTAAGAATAAACAGTGTAAATATCCGCATTATTTTTTGTCTCAGACCAAATATATAAAATTCATTCATTGACTCCTTATAATGTCAAGTAGGAAATCTGTTAATTTAACCAACATTCCTTGTCTTGGAATTGATACTATCTGATAATTGCAGTTTTACATAAGATATATCTTAACAATTCAGTTAAGGGAATTGGATTCCATGTTGTATCAGTAAAAAAAGAAGAACTCTGTGTGGCGTTTGACTTTTCATGTTTATGAAGTTACAGGTGTGGGTTTCTCCAGATAAAGACTTACATTTTCTTTGTTTTTGTAACTAACATTTCAGGCATTTTTCTAAATAAGATATCTAAGTTTTGTTCCATGTATAATTTTCATTTTAAAAAGTCCTGCTCTTATTGTTTGGTAAGTTCTTCTCTTTTGTCAAAAGTTAAATATCACTTTTTCTCTCTGGCTTCCTTCCTTCCTTCTTTCCCCCCTCTCTATTTTTGAAGGTAGCTGAATTAAAAAATTAAAAAAAAAATGCCTCCTATGCATCTGGAAGTGAGCATCAAACTCTGCTTATATTTGCTCTCTAAGTCCTGCAGCCTGTTGGACCTCAGCCTCTCACCTCTCCGGGAGCAGCCTGCCCTGCCCACCTTTGCAGTTTCCGCCCCTTACAGGCCATTAGCTGTAGTGTTCCTGACTGCAATTTCAGCAGCTACTCATTTCCAATGGCCCATAAAAAACGAAGAAGATGCCACCAGCACCCCCAGGATGCTTGCAACTGCCTGGGAACACTCTGTGACCACAGCTAGAGAGGAGAGTGGGTTTCCCCATTGGATTACACCCATCCCTCTCCACACGAAGGCATCATCTCCAGCAATAGTGAATATGCCAACTATTTCAAAGACTAGCCCAGAGCCACTGTAGTGAGTCCATGTCTGTCTGAAGAATGCCTCTCTATTCCCTTGTCAAATGCTAAGTAATAATAATATTAAGTAATATTAATGGCAATATTAATCAATAATGATTGCTCAAGCACACATTAGGTACCTAGTGTTGAGCTATGAAGAGCTTAGAGAACAATTCATAGCAAGCACATCTTCAAAGAGCTCACACCCCGATCATGTATGTGTGTGTAGGGCGGGGGCTGTGATAATCAATGCATAGATCCAGGGAAATAGTATTCCCAGCAGAGGGAACAGCAGCAGCCAAGGTTGGGCAGTGGGGATGTGCAGCTTGCCTTTTTCAGAGTCCCAGGAAGGAGAGCACTATAACGACGGCAGGAGCAAAGCTATCGCAGTGGGAAATGAGGTCAAAGAAGCAACTCATGGCCAAGGTGAGGAGTCTGGGTTTGAGATAGGTTGTGGGGAGAAGTCACTTGAACTTTTAAAACAAGAGAATGAGGTACCTACTTTATGCTTTCTAGAGACCACGTGGCTGCTGTTCGGGAGCTGACTGCGGGTGGTCAGAGCAGCAAGGACTCAGGAGGTGTCAGAGTAGGACAGCTCAGAGATGATGGCAGCTGTGCAGGAGAGCAGAGGTGTGAGAACGGGTGAAATGGGGTGAACAGTTTGGAAATGAGCCAACAGAACACACTTAGTTGGTTATGAGATACGTGGTTATCAAGAAGACAGGGTGTTAAAGAATCAAGCTTGATGATTTGACTTGTGTTATCAGAAGAATGGTGGTGTCATTTATTGATGTGGGGAACAGTAGGGACACGGCAGGGTTGGGGTGGACTTCAAGGGCCTCTGGTAGAAATGTTGTCTTTGCATCACTCATTGAATGTGTGCACGGGCCAGAGGGCTGCAGATAACCCGGAAGACAGCAGCATCCAGGTGGTGTCCAAAGAGTATGCTGGATCAGACACTCAACAAGTGTACCAAAGAACACAGCGCCGAGGACTGAACATGAACTCCCATATTTAGAGGTTAAGATACACAGGATGAGTCAAGAAGAAGGGATAGCAAAGACGGAGAGGTAGAAAAGAAAACAGGGGGGCAGGAATTTTTTAACAAAGGGGCTTAATCGGCTATGTCAAATCCTTCAGAGAAGTTGTGTGAGATGAGTACTGAGAACTGACTAATTAGGTGAAAAAAGTTGAGGTCATTCAGGACCTTACAAGATTTCTTTTCTTTAAGATTTATTTATTTATTTTTTTTTATTTGAGAAAGAGACAGAGAGAGAGAGTGTGTTGGGGGAGAGGCAGAGGGAGAGAATCTTAAGCTGACTCCCTGCTGAGCGCAGAGCCCTACAAGGGTCTTGATCTCACAACCCTGAGATCATGACCGGAGCCAAAATCAGGAGTCTGACGCTTAACCAAATGAACCACCCAGGCATCCCAAAATTTATTTCAATGACATGGAGGGGACCATGGCAAATGGGAAACACTGTGAAGAGAAATTAAGGGACGAGCTTTTGGAGACAGTGATACACAAATATTTGAACAAAAGCATATGTTCATACCATTTAATATCCAACATACAAGATTTGAAAGAATGTATAGGCAGTTCTAATTTTCATTACAGTATCTTCCAGAAACTCTAGAGCATGGGCAAGTGTTCTGCTCCATAGGAATGATGATGCATTTGGGGCCTTGTCCTCAATGGAAACTCAAGTAAATCTTGCATAATAACACAACTGCAGAGACAAATTATAATGAATAGTAGCACTATAACACCACAAAGCCGCTAAATGGCATCATACTACACATCTTCATTATATATTCGTTGCTAATACCTAAAATGAAAAGGTAAGTCTACTCCATCACATATTAATAATAACCTTGGTTACATGTGCCCCTTTGAATAACTATTTTTGTATTCTTTGGATAAATACCTAGTAGTGCAATTGCTGGGTCATAGGGTAATTCTATCCACAGTAGCCAAAATACGGAAAGAGCCCAGATGTCCATCAACAGATGAATAGATTAAGAAGATGTGGTGCATATATATACACACACACAAACACACACACACAATGGAATATTACTCAGCCATCAAAAAGAATGAAATCTTGCCATGTGCAACAACATGGATAGAACTAGAAGGTATTATTGCTAAGCGAAGTAAGTCAAAGAAAGACAATTATCATATGATTTCACTCATATATGGAATTTAAGAAACAAAACAGAGGATCACAGGGGAAGGGAGGGAAAAATAAAATAAGATAGAAGCAGAGAGGGAGACAAACCATGAGAGACTCTTAACTCTAGGAAACACACTGAGGGTTGCTGGAAGGGAGGTGGGTGGGGGGGATGGGATAACTGGGTGATGGGCATTAAGGAGGGCACGTGATGTAATGAGCACTGGGTGTTATATGTCACTGGTGAGTCACTAAATTCTACCCCTGAAACTAATAATACACTATATGTTAACTAAATTGAATTTAAATTTAAAAATTATAAAAAGAAATATATGCAACCTATCAAAAAATAATAGTAACCTTGGTTAAATTAGCTCAATTTATTAGCCAAAATATACATTTAAAGTAATTATAATTTATCCTTGTCTTATTTTTTGAAAGCTTCTTTGTAAATAGCTGGACTTTTTAAGCTACCCAGGAATACATAGATATCTTAATAAATTTCCCTTTATCAGGAAAATAACTATTGTGCCAATGATCACAGAGTGATGCCTACAGATGGCATCTAATTTAGAAACAAATGAAATCTCAACCAACCATGACAGCATCTTACAGGTTTGAGGAATTCCTCAATACCTTCTGTTGTTAAGGTTTGCAAAGTAGTCCAGTTGTTTTTCTTCTTTCCTTCTTCTCTCGTCTTCCAAGAAAATTCAAGATACTTAAAAAAAAGAACAAGAATTACACAGAGGCAAACAGTGAGATGGAGGAGGCAATCACATTTGTCTTTCATGGATCTTTCTGGGCTCATGGTGCACATATGAACCTGAGGATAGTTTTGACAGTGGCTGGGAAACCAGACCCCTCTTCCCTGCTCTGCCTCTCCTACCATCTCTTTGGGCCACCTATTGGGACGTGGGTGACTTGGTTACTATTCAGGAAAGCCCCAGACCCAGTGAGGCCAGGGGTTAATTATCCATGTTTATGAGGAAGCTGGGGAAATCACACCTGGGAAGAAATCAGAAGTGGAAATTTCAAGTCATAGCCCATGTGTGGAAGTGAAGTGAGGAAATGAGAGGACCTTGTCACCATCCACAAGAAAACATCCAAGGTCCAGTGAAGTCAGGGATTGGTATCAAAGAAGATCTAAACAGAAAGATGCAAGTAATAGTTCAGGTCATGGTTGGGGCTGAGGATTGAACCATCCACTGAAGAATGGAGGCTGATCACTAGGAAATGTAAAGAACAGAATTCAATTATCTACCTGTCTATACAGGTAGACAGCAAGTAAAATCCCAACATTTAGGCCAAGGCTTAATGTTAGGTGCCAGACTCTAGAGAGACTGAACCAACATAGTGCTGGTGCACCAATCATAATAAAATGGTGTGCAATGTGGGCACAAATTAGCAATAAATGTACAGCAAGATTAAATTGTCCCATGTAGTTGGTGGGACCCTTGTTTTGGGTAGAAAAGTCTCAGAAACTAGGAGGACTCAGACACCATAAAACCCATGGTGGAGTGCATAAAGTGGCTTATATGATTATGTAGGATAATTCTGCTACGTGACATAGTGATGGAAAACCTTACAGCTAAGGGTTTGCTCATAAAATATGACATGCACTTCAATTTAACAGTCAAAAGTCAAACCACAGGCAATGTTTTTTAGTTGTTCCTATGTGGTCAGTTGCATACAATGAACAATTTGTCTCTAATAAAATGTCATTCTTCTTGTAATGCTTCAGCATGGTAGTAATGGCTAAATTTCTAAAACTGAAGCCATGAATCATTGCAGTATTATTTTTTCCTACAAAATAAGTTTCCCAAACTGTCCTGAAAAAATCTTGAACTTCGTTCTTCTTTTCTGATAGGACATATTTTTTTGCCTAGTATTCTTCCATCACATTTTCTTTCCAATCATTGAAGGCATTGTTTCTGCCATTTAAGTATGAATGTCCTGTCAATTATAGATATCTTTCTCCAGCTTATACTTTGAGATAAAATCTGCATTCAATGAATTGCAAAGATTGTGATGACTTGATAAACCAATATGTCTGTGTAATCGCCACCCCAGTGTAGATCTAGAACCTGCCAGTTTTCCAGGAATTCCCTACTCCCATCCTCCATGGTCATCCTCTTCTGCTTTCCATCACTATAGATGACATTTCCTTGCTTCTGAACTTCATACATATGGAAGTAGCCCGTATGAATGCTTCTGTGTCTGCCTTCTTCCGCTCCAATGTTTTAGAGATGCAAACAGGTTGTTATGTGAATCAGTTCATTTTTGTTATTGCTGGGTCACGTTCCATCGTGGAAAGGTACCACCACTTGCTCCTCCATTCCACTGACATTTGGGTTGTTTTTGGTTTGGGTTATTATAAAAAATATTGTGTAAGTTCTTTTATGGATGGATGTCCTTATTTCATTTGGTTAAAAGCTAAGAGTAAGATTTCTGTTGGTTTTCCAAAGTGGTTAGAGCACTTCATAGCTCTGTCAGCAATGTAGAATAATTCTGGTTGCCCCACAACCTTGCCAACATTTGGTATGACCAGTTTTCAATTTTAGCCATTCTGAGGTTAGTGAAATGGTATCTTATTGTGGTTTTAATTGAAATCTCACTGATGATGAATACTGTTTCCAAGTGTTTATCAACAATCTTTGTATCTTCCTTGGAGGAGCATCCAAGGCTATTTTAATAGAATCTTTATTTTAATAGAATTGTTTGTCTTTTTATTACTTATTTGTGAAAGCTCATTTCATGTTCTAAATATGAGACCTTTGTCAGATATATGCCTTGTGAATATTTTCTCCCAGTCTGTTGCTTGCCTCTTCATTTTCTTAAATATGTCATTGAATTCACAGGAGTATTTGTTTATTTTGATGAAGACCAATCTCTCAACTTTTCCTTTTATGTGTAGTGCTTTTTGTGTCTACTCTAAGGAACCTTTCCAGTTTGAATGATGAAAAGATATTTCTGTGTTTTCTTCTGGAAACTACAGTTTCAGTTTTTATGACTCATCTCGGATTCATGTTTGTAGGGTTCTAAGAAAGGAGTTGCAGTTAAATATTCTCCGTGTTTATCCAGATGGTCAAACACAATTATGAAAAGGTCCTCTTCTCCTGGGACCTACTCCAGGGGTCCTCATCTCAAATGCAGCAGCTTTGTAGCAAGTCCTGAAGTCACCTGGTGTGGACCCTCCAACAACTGCTCTTTTTGGGGTTTGCTTTGCCTATTTTGTCTCCTTCAAATTTCTAAGTAAATTTGTAAATCAGTTCAATAATTTCTGTGAAAGACCGTATTAGGGTTTGACTGAGTTGCAGTAAATCTATGGATCAATTTGTGGACAATTGAGATCTTAACGAAATTGAATTTTAAAATCCATGGTCACGGTATAATGGACCATTTATTTAGTTCTCTTCTAATTTTTTTCAGAAATATTTTTAAATTATCAACATAAAGAACTACAAATATTCTATAAAACTTACATTTAATTATTCACTTTTTATGCTATTATAAATGATATTAATTTATTTCATATTTTAATAGTTTCACTATTAATATACAAAAATAAAATTTTATCCTGCTACCTAGTGGTTGTTTTATTCCAGTAGCTGTTTTATTTGATTTTTTCTATATAAACAGTGTTACTTTCTTCAAATAAATGAAATTTTTCTTCTTCTTTTCTGCTAAGTGTGCCTTTTTTTCACTGCATTATTTTAATAGAAAGAGTTTTCAGAATAACAATGAATAAAAATGATGAGAAAGGACATCCTTGTCTTCCCAATCTTATGAGGAAACATTCAATTTTTCATAATTACAAGGGGTGGCATATGTAATGTATTCGTGACAAAAGATGTATAATGAGAACTGTAGGTTTCTGATGATTCTCTACATCAGATTGAGATTGTTTTCCAATATTTCAAGGGTGTGTTTGCTGAGATTTTTTTAAGAAATTATTTATGAATGCTGAAATTTGTTAAGTGCCTTTTGGCACACAATCATATGCATTTTACTCCTTTAATTCATTACTGTGGTACATTACATTGATAAATAATGTTATATAGGCCTTCACATTTATTATTCATAAATAATACATTTATATCAATAAATGTATTAGTTAACAATAGCTCATGCTGGAAGGGGGTGCTGGAACTGTTAAATTCTTGATTGTGGTGGTGGTAATACCACAGGGAGCATTTGCCATTTGCCAAAACAGAATGATACACCAAAGAGTTCATTTTGCTGTATATAAATTATTCCTTAATAATAATAATAAATAATGTTAGATTGTAGGATTTTCATAGATACCTTTTATCTCATTGGGGAGTTTTTATTATAAATGGACTGAAACTTTAAGAATTGGTAAATACAATGTCTGCAGTGAAAAATGCACTAGATCAAATTAATGGCAGATTAAACATTGAAAAACAACAACAACAACAACAACAACAATTTGAAGTGACCTTAAAGTTGAACTTGAAGACTAGAAACAGAAACTGTTCCAAAGAAACTTCAGAGAGAAAAAAAGAATAAAAAATAAGAACGGAAGGAACGTAAGTGAACTGTAGGCCAGCTTCAGGTGCAGGAACATAAATGTAATTGGAGTCTTCAAAAGAGAAGTCAGCGTGGGGACGGAAAAATATTTAAGTGAATAATGCCTGAAAAATTTCCCAGTTTAACAAAAACTGTACACCCATAGATCCAAGAAGCTTAACAAATCCCAAGCACAAAAAAATGAAGAAAACTACACCAATTTGCACATAATAATTAAATTTCTCAAGATCACTGAAAAAAAGAGAACATCTCAGGAGCAGCCAGTGGATATGTGCAGAAGAATGAAGGTAAGGATGGCAACAGGTTTCTCATCAGAAACAATACTTGAAAAATAATAGCCAAAAATCTCCCAAATTTGATTAAAAGCATTAATCTACACATCCAAGAAGCTAAACAAATTCTATTAAGAAAGATCCCAAATAAATAATCTAAAATTCTACTTTAAGACACTAGAAAGAGAGCAAACTAAACCCAAAGCAAGCAACAAATGATTTAGAAGAACAAACGTCAATCCTCTATAAACTCTCGCAAGAAAATAAAAGAGATCTCACCTATGAGAACAGGACTACTCCAGTCCTGAATGAGACAAAGATACCACAAGAAAAGAAATCTACAGGCCAATAACTCGTGATATGAAATCCCAACAAAATACTAGAAAATCAAACCCAGCATTATGCAAAAAATGAGTTAAACAACCACTATTCCAGGAACACAAGTTTGACTTAAAATCTGAAAATAAATATAATATACAATATTAATAGGATAAAGGAATAAAATCACATAATTAACACGTGCAGAAAAGTACTTAATGAAATGTTATACTTCTTCATGATAAAAGCACTCACCAAACTAGGACTAGAGAAAAACTTTCTCAGCCTCATAAAGGTCATCTACAAAAAACCCACAGCTTACATCACATTTGACGATGAAAAACTGCACTTTCCTTCTTAGATCAGAAACAACCAAAGATGTCCACTTTTTCCACTTCAATTCAACCTTGTACTAGAGATTGTAGCCAGGACAATTAGGCAGGAAAAAATAAAGGCATCCAGATTGGAAGAGAAAAAAGTAAAACTATCTTTATTTGCAGATGACACAAGCTTGCATATAGCAAATCCTATACCCCCCCCACACACACACACTATTAGAGCTAATAAATGAATTCAGCAAGGTTAGGTTACAAGATAAGCATATATTTGCATACACTAGCATAAAAAAAACATGAAATTTAAAAACAATTACATTTAAAATAACATTAAAAATAAAATGCCTATGAATGAATTTAAGCCAAAAAATGCAAGACTTGCACATTGAACCCTACAAAACATTTTTAAATAAACTAAAAAAGACTTAATATATGAAGAGTTAACCCATGTCTATGAAATCAAAGACTCAATATATTTAAGAAAATACTCCTCAAATCTATAGATTCAATGCAGTACTTATCAAAATTTTAACTGCCCTTTTTCATTGTTTACAGAAATCAACAAGCTGATCCTAAATTTGATATGGGAACTAAAGAGACCCAGAATAGTAAAACAATACTTAAAAAGAACAAATTTGGAGTGCTCTTGCTTCCTGAATCCAAAACTTATTATAAAGCTACAATAATAAAGAAAGTGCGATACAGGGGTGCCTGGGTGGCTCAGTCAGTTAAGTGTCTGCCTTCTGCTCAGGCCATGATCCCAGGGTCCTGGGATTGAGTCCCGCATCAAGCTCCCTGCTCAACCAGGGAGCCTGCTTCTCCCTGTCTTCCCCCCAACACCCCCCCATACTCTCACCCTCTCTCTGAAATAAATAAATAAAATCTTTTTTTAAAAAAGGTGTGATACTCCATAAACATAGACATATAGATCAATACAATAGAGTCAAAAGTCCAAAAAGAAACTAACACATCATGGCGAATGGATTCTCAACAACAGTGTCAAGACTATTCAATGGGGAAAACTAGTCTTTTTGACTAATGGTGCTGGAACAACTGAGTATCTCCCCCCCACACGTGTGAGTGAAGTTAAGTTCTCCTCGCACCACATATGAAGGTAACTCAGAATTGATCAGACACCTAAATGTAAGAACTAAAATTATTAAACTCCTAGAAGAAAACTTAAAATGTATTTTTAAAACCTTGGATTAGACAATTCCTTAGATATGACATCAAAAGTACAAGCAACAAAGAGAAAAAAAATTGGACTCCATCAAAATTAAAGACTTTTGTGCTTCAAAAGACAGATCGAAAAAGTGAAAAGACCACTCAAAATGGGAGACAATATTCTCAATTCACTTATATAATAAAGTTCTAGTACTATATATATATATATATATACTCTTCCCACTCAGCAATAAAAATAAAGAGGCCAAAAAAATAAGGGCAAAGGGCCTGACTTGATATTTCTTCAAAAAAAGATACAAATGGCCAATAAATGCATGAAAAAAAATATGCTCTGCATTAGGGAAATGCAAATCAAAACTACCGTGAGCTACTGCTTCACACCACTAGGATGGTTATGATTTAAAAAAAATTTTGGAAAGGATGTGGAGAAATTGGAATTCATACACCACTGATGGAAATGTAAAGTAGTGCAGTATCTGTTTAAAATTTAGCAGTTCTTCAAAAATTAAACAGTTACCATATGACTCAGCAATTACACTTCTAGGTATATATCCAAGAAAATGGAAACCATATGTTCCACAGAAACCTGTATAGGAATGTTCATAGCAGCATTATTCATAATGGACAAAAGGTGGACACAACCTGATATTCATCATCTAACGGGTAGACAGACACACACGGTATATCCACACGCGGTCTATTATTCAGCCATGAAAATTAATGAAGTACTGTTGCACGCTGTAACATGGATGAACTTTGATAAACTTATATCAACTAAAAGAAGAAGTCACAAAATGCCACACATTGTAGGATTCCATGTATATGAAAAGTCCAGAATGGGAAAATCTATAGATTCAGAAAATCGACTAGTGTTTGCTGGGGACTAGAACCAGGTGAATGGGGAGTGACTGCTAACAGATTTCTCTGGAAGTGGGGGAAGTGTGCTGGAATTTGGTATTGGTGGTGGCCCTACAACACTACGGATGCACTGAAAACACTGAATTGTACATCGCACAACAGTGAATTCTATCTCAATGTGTAAAAAATGAAACAATGCAGATGGAACATGGTGAAGCAGCTATTTCCAAGTGCTGAAGAAATTACTGTCAACCCAGAAGTCTGCGTCAAGCAACATATCTTTCCCAAATGGGATCAAAATACTGACTGTATACATACAAAAAGTTAAAGAATTAGCCACCTGACGAGCTCTGCCTGCAGTAAGAGAAATGTCAAAGCTAAGCCTTCAGGCAGGAGAAAATCTGAGTGAAGCAAAGGAATGAAGCACAGAGGAGTTGGTGACCACAATGGTAAATGGTGAGGTGTCTCTTATTAGGTAAATGTCTGTGATAGAGGACTGGCTGATTAAACAAAAGTGATATCGCATTGTGGGTTTTTAAACATATGCATAACTAAAATGTACGGTAGCAATAAAATAAAATGAGGAAGAGAAGCGGAAGCATGCCTTTGCTACTGTAAAGTCCTTTTTTAAAAAAAGATTTTATTTATTCCCTTGTCAGAGAGAGAGAGAAGAGAGAGCACAAGCTGTGGGGAGGGGGGAACAGCAGAGGGAGAGGGAGAAGCAGGCCCTGCTGTGGAAGGAGCCTGATGTGGGACTCGATCCCAGGACCCTGGGATCATGACCCGAGCTGAAGGCAGACGCTTAACCCACCAAGCCATCCAGGTGTCCTTGCTACTGTGAAGTCCTTAGGCCACACCTGAAGCGGCCATCACCTCAGGCAGACTGTGGGAAGTTCAAAGTGTACATATAAACCCTAAAGCAACCACTAAACTCACAAAAACAAAGGGTTGTACTTAATAAATAAAAAAAAGGAGATTAAAATGAATATTAGAAATATTCCAGAAGAAGGTATAAAAAGGCAGAAATGAAAACAAAGATCAGATAGAACAAATAAAAAAATAAATGGCGAAAAACAGATTCAAAAAAATAAACCTAATCATACCAGTAATCACGGTAAATATAAATAAATGGTCTCAATACCTCAAGAAAAAGACAGGATAAGATTGGATAAAGAGGCAAAATCCAATATGTACTACTTCCAGATAACACACACTGAACATAAAGACTCAAACAGGGTAAAAGTACAATAAAGGAAGGGTACGCCATGCTTGCACTAGTCAGAAGAAAACCAGAGTTACTGTCTACCGTCTGCCTACCTACCTACACATGTACATTTCTATTTGCAAATGTATACAATATACAAATACGCATATATCCCAGCGTTTCAGGAATTTACAAGGATATGGTAACATGGGCAATCTTATACGCTGCTGGTCAAGATATAAATTAATGTATTTTTCTGGAAATACTGTGTTTCAAGAAAGTAAAATGCATATACTGTTTGGCCCACAAATCGAAGAATTGCCAAAGGTTTACGGTTGCCTTTTGTAACGACAAACTGGGGAATGGCTAAATAAATGACAGAGCATTTATGTGGTACATTATGGTGCATTTTATATTCTTGCTACTTCAAGTGTACAAGAAAGTGTAATTGTAATTTAAAAAGTGGAAAATCAGATTATACAGACTCTCTGTACTTGTGTTATAAAAACATCTATAATTAAACTATATCTATTCTTTACTCATATTACATGCAGACATTTAGGGATAGTGAGGCTTCTTTAGAGAACAATGACCACCAGGATTAGTACAATCTCTCTTCTGGGGCCCGAGCTGGTGCTGGCGTCCCTCATGGCTCAGTCTCCGTGGGCTGGTGCTCCTGGCCCCCCTGCACACTCAGCTTTTGGTTGTGACTCTCCTGTCCCAGCCCTGCTCCCCACAGTCCTTCAAGTCTGAACCGGAGGCCAGACGTTGGTAGAGCTGCCTTTAGAGCCAGGCCCCTGCGGAAGGTTTGGGGACTGAGGACGGTCCATCAAAACTGAATCCTGGCCTCTCTGCCTAGCAGAGTGCCCTGAGTTTACCTGATGGCCCTCTCCAGCCTGAAGGAGGGCCGTCGGCCTCTTCTTTGTCCCACAGGCCGTGGTGGGGCTGGGGCCTTTCCTCCCCTTCCTTATCCGTTCTTCCTGGCCGTCTGCTTGGCTTGCTGTGGGAAGGACAGGCCCAGGCTTTGCTTCAGTCACGCTCTTCTTCCTGACTCCAGCCTCTGCGTCAAGGTGGACAGCAGACGGGTGATGGGGAGAGGACCAGCTGACCAACCTGGTGCCCTGGCTGGGAGCTTTTTCAAGTACCACCCTGTTACCAACAGCAGGAAAAGAGCAGTGTGAGGACAGAAGAGCACGTACTATGCAGACGTGTATATAACACAACAGGGGCACTAACAGGGACTTTAGGGGAGGATGAAACATAATTTAAATTTTCATACTTCTCTTTATTGTTCAAATTTGGTTACATGTTTCTTTCATAATCATAAAAAAGATAAAGGTCCTCTATTAAAATATAAATGCTCCTAGAATTTCTCACAATAATTCTGTGAGAAAGTAGAATGGTGATTTCAAGACCACAGTTTGCTGACTGACTCACCGCAGAATCAACTCAGAGCTGGTCTGGGGGCAAGCCTGGGGCAGCGTGGTCCACCCGGCCAGCGGTCTGGGACCGGGGACGCGAGGGGCTCGGGAGTCTGGGTGGTGGTGGGACAGGCTGGGGACGGCTGCGGGGGGACAGCCTCTGGGGAGGTGCTGCCTGGCCCGGTGCTAACAGCGGGGACACTTCTCAGTCTCAGAGGACGTGGCCCTGATCCAGGTGACTCTGACTTGACTGGAAAGACAATTTACATGTAGGACACATTTGGGAAAAATTAAAAAGCTCATAACAAGCAGTGCAAAGTATGATGATTTAACTAAACACACAGTTCAAACCAAACGCAAATGGCATTGCTTTTGCAAGGTTCCCAGTTCCGGGAACACCAGGGGGGCAGCTCTCTTACCCTGGACTTCCCTTTAAGGTGTCTTCAAAGCTTGCTCACAATTTAGTGTCATCCATTAGCTGAGAAAATATTTTTCTAAGACAAAGGTCATTACTCTTGATCATCAAAATTCAGAAGAAACATGGCAGCGATTGAGACCCATTTGAGGAGAGTAATGAGCAAAGAAAGAAGACAAAAATCGTCTTTTCTTGCCCTCCGTAAATCTTGAGTCTGTAGGACCTGTCACGAGTTAAATTTAAATCCCTTTAGGACATGGGCAGCTTCGCAGGAAAAAGACCTTCTGTTCAGGGAAAAAATGACATGCGGCTTTCCTTAACCTATTATACATTTCCTTGGATGCTTGACGGTCAAAACCCGGGGCAGCAGTGGGACCGAGTTCTCCCCTGCCCGGCGGAGGCCAGGCCAAGTCAGCAGGAGCGGGACCACATCCGGGCCGGGGCGCGGGTAGCAAGGCGCCCCTGCCAGGCCACGGCCAGCCGCCTCGTCCAGCACATGTATTTGGAAATACCCCTGTGCTGGAGGGATGCGTCATGGAGTTTTCTGGGAGCCACAGGGACCACGGGGCCATTCCCTCCTGGGGGGCTCTCGGCGGGGCCTGCGGGGAATCCACGCACTGTCCGCGGGGAAACGGCGAAGCTGCCAGAAATCCCTGGCTGCTCCGTCGATGCTTCTGCGGCCTCTCCCGTGGGCTCCCAGCTCCGGCTCCACGATTGGAAAGCGCGTAAGGCATCTTGAACTCGACACCCCAGCGACCCAAACATCCCGCCCGCAAACGAGGTTGGCCTGGCCCTGCGTTTGTTCACATGTTTGGCCTCAGAAGCAGGTCAGTGCTTTTGTTCTGAGTGTTGAAAGCAGGTTGTGTACCCGACAGTCATGGGGGCCCCGGAGGCCAGCGCAGTGCGGGGGGAGATGCTCTGCGGCGCGTGTGTGACTCACGCGGCCGTGTCCTTCTGGGTGACACCCTTCTGGGTGACACCCTTCTGGGTGTCCACGCCGTTCCGTCGCTCTTAATATCCACCAAGATATTTCTTATGTTTAATGGTTCCCGAAAACTTTAGCTATTTTGTGTGTTTACACTTTAAAAATCATGTAATACTGCTTGATATTTAGTTTGAATAAATGATCCAGCAAGGAAATCATGGTCAGACAAAACACGTTAACACGCACTTTCACACGTGGTTTCCACGCCCTTTCTGAAAACCGGATACGGCATTTACCGACACAAAGGGGAAAGTTTTGGGTGTTTTTTTTCCTTTTGGATTTGAATCTACTTAGGATGATGTGGTTTCTAAGACGAAAATCAGACTCGGATCCTTTTGTTACCACTGCTCCTGGAGAAAGGGCCCTGAAAATCTGGACCGACTTCTCAGATGTGGAACAGCCCTGACGGAACAGTGGGGACGGGCCAAGCGCAGAGGCTCAGAAACACATGGACTGTGTTTTGTGTGCAAGCGGCCGGGCGGGGGGGGGGGGGGGGGCTCCCAGGGTCGGAGCACAACACGGTCAGGGCCGGACTGAGAGATGCCGAGTCGCGACGGGCTGGCCCCGCACACGCCGGTAGAGGCGCTTCTCTGGAACAGCCTTTCTAACACCCTTGGAAGCTGTGATTTTAAGAAAAGAAAGTTAGCACATCTGAAAAAAAAAAGTCTGTGAGGCTTTCGAGCTGAAGATACAAGGGTCAGGAGCGAATCAAAGCCCTGCCGAGTCCCTCCTCGGCCGCCTGCAGGGGTGAGGCCACACCCGCCTATTTCCAGATGAGAGAGGGTTCAAGTTCGTGCTATCTCATCCGTCTGTGAGTTCCTGGAACAAGCCCAGATCTCCTCTCTGGGGCAGGTCGTTGGCTCACGGACTTGGGTTCGAGGAAGGCCTGCCCTGAGTGCTGGCCCGCTGATTCTGAGGCCGAGTAGCTGCCGGCCACTCCAGGGGACAAGGTCCTGCCTGAGGCTTCTCCAAAGACGGATTAAGCACACCAACCACATTTTTTCCCCTTAGAAATGTTTTTATTTATAAAATAGCTGCGTACACAGCCACCTCTCTAGCTAAACACTGTTCCCAGGAGACCCACTGCTGCCTCTGGCCCGCGGACGCCCAGGCCTGAGCCGGTCACAGCTTCATCGGGGTGCGAAGGCCCGAGTGTCCTTGGTGCAGCAGCGGCCAGAAGGCCAAACTTAGTCCTTAAAACACGAACCTCATAGTTTCCTGTTTCAAGGTAGGTTTCCTAACTGGGGCCGACAGAAAGAATAAGGACCCGGTTCAAACAGAACGTTCCGGCGCGAGAGCGTAAGCGACCACCTTCCCGAGGCCGGAGGGACGCACCGCCAGGTCCGCGGCATCAGTTCGGCCCAGGCTGCGGGCTCTGAGGCCGGGACGTGCGCGGTGCACAGAAAAGGCCTGCTTCCCAGTCTAGGACAAGCTGCTTCTGGGACTGCTTATCTCAGTTCCAGTAAGACACATGCCTTGTGCTTTCTGCATCTGTGGGTTGTGTGCTTGGCTGGGGAGACACCGGCCACACCGGGCTCAGCTCGCTGCAGAGCCCGTCTTTCTAATGGGCGGTTGCCGCTCTGGTCCTGCTCTCCCAGGAAAATCTGTCCTTGCTGGGTTGCAGGGGAGGGGCAGGCTGTCAGAACGGCGCAGGTGGCGAGAGGAGAGGCCCTTTCAAATGGCGGCCGAGGGAACATAGTGACCCTAAAGGCTTTTTCAAAGGGAAGAGGCAGCCGTCGAATTGCGCATAACCAATCTGGAAACACAGTGAAATACATTTTGAAAAGGTGACGACAGATGGTAGCATTTTAAGGACTCAGACTTTACCTGTGTGTGTGCTGGGGGCAGGGGGGAGGCTTTGAGATACCAGATTGGGGGCAGTTGGACAAACTTCTTGCCGCATGAGGAGGCAGAGCCTGGAAGGCCCTCAGAGAACTCTCGGCCACCATGTCAGCCGCTAGTCAGCGGATCACGGGGTACAGGGCTGCGCCAGCCTCTGAGAGGCACAGACTAGCCCAGCATCTGCTAACGCCGTCACACAACCTCCAGCCTACGGACGACGCTGGTCTTCTGACTGCAGACCTCTCACTTCCAAGGTCGGACCCTAGGACTGGTCTCTCTTCTCAGGGTCACCGTGTTGGTGGCAGCCCTGGGGCCATTTCAAGTTCTAGAATTTCTAGTGAGCATCAGGTTGACCCCCGAATCAAGAAGAACAAGGCTCACGTTGTGCCCCACGGCGTCATGGTTACACACGTGTACCGGGGCTTTGGGGAGACATGACAAGCTGCTCTTTCCTCTCCTTACCCTTGGTGGGGGAGGGGGTGGGGCGTGCCTTCTGGAACCCTTTCGGCTTCTGCACCCCACCTTCTCCATGACACAGCAGCGGCCTGGGTCGCACACGCAGATCCCCGTATATGCTGGAGGGGGAGGGAGAGGGAGATGGGCAGGCTTCGGAGAAGGTCCGACCCATCTTTCTTGTATCCAGAAGCTCTTTCTTCTTTCTTAAAATACTTTCCCTCTCATCTGTGGAGCGAAGGCAGCGAGGTGCTCCGGGTGACCGCCGCGTCAGGTAGGTGTCCGGTTTAGAAATCTCTCCAAGAGGCTGTCCTCATCACCCTTTCAGTACCTGGGGAGCAGGTCCTCTGGAGGCTTTTGTCCAGGAAGGTGAACGCTGCAGTCCTTCACTGCTTGGGGGAGTGGCTTAGAGGCTCTTCATCTGCACGGAATTCTGGGGTGGGTCTCAGCAGCTCCGTCGGCAATGGTGGGTAACACGTTACTCTTTGCACTGGTTTGACCACATTTTTGTAATTATCATGACTCTTATTTATGTGGCAAAAGCCCAGAGAATGCTGCTTTCCCATCATATTCTTTACGTAAAACAAGAAGAGGAAGAATATCCCCTCGTCAGAAATAAATAGGTAAAGACTGGTCTACCTAGAAGACTGGTACCCGCCGAGTTTCTAAAAGGTATGCAATCTTTAAAATGTGGGTAGAAAAAAGCATTTTAGGCTGCAAACTATTTACCTCTGACTTTGTGAATGTATTTGTATGTTCATCCTATTCCAAAAAGAATTTACACCACTTTCCTGATATTACCAGCTGAACTCATCCAGAAAAGGAGCTCCGTAGTTCATGGCATTATCTGATGACAAGCAGTTAATGGGTTCGTGTGGGCCCTGAGAACGTCTTGCAGGTGTGGTGAGACGTGGGCAGCTAGGTTTGGTCAGACAAATACGGGACTCTACAGAACCTTACGAGATGGTTAAAACCAATACACAGATCCCCGTATATGCTGTGAAGACAATGCATTGTCTTCACAGCACCCATGGCCAGAAATATGCTAGAATCATTGTCAGCTTAGATGGTGAAGGTAGATACCACCGTGAGAACACGGGGAAACGGTAGCATGGGGGCATCATGAGCAAAAAGCCTGCTCTGGGTACTCTGTTTTTCTGGTACTTTGTGCATTCTTACTCAGCCACACCCCTGCCTGTGTTGTCACCTCGCTAACATAAGGGTCTCCCTTCCCACCCCGAGGAGTGTATCACGCACCATTGTCATGATGGCTTGTGGAGAATCATCTGGAGAGCCAGTCTTTATGGGAATAATTTTCAGTTTTCGAGGAGCACAAGCTCCTGAAAGACTAGATGATCTGAAAAGCTCCCAGTGTCTGGCCAACAGTGGGTAAGAGGTCTGTGACCTGAGCAAGCTTTGCTATGTGTGGGTGTCTTTTCCCATGAAACAAAGCCCTGAAACACCTTTCCTTGAAGATGGCAGGACTTGGGCTGACAACCCCAGTGGGCATCCTTTTGCAGAATTAGGACCAAGCCCAGATTAGAAAACACCCTTTCATCTAGGATCTTGCTACTTGAAGTGCAGAGGGGCCCCAGCATCGTCAGCAGCTCCTGGGAGCTGTTACATGCCCAGTCTGAGCACCTGCTCCCTACTGCTTACTGGGAACCTGCATTCACGGGCACATGGAAGCTCGGGAAGTACCAGGATTCCAGAAGCCCCTCCCGTGATGGAGCTTATGGTGCCTCCTGAGCACTGGCAGGGCAGGAGATCCCAGTGTTCTATCCTGAGAGATGCTCAGCTCCACAACCCCAGGAAGGAGGCAAAACCGGAACTGAACATTCACAGTTAGAGAAGACAATTAGGAAGGGTTTCACACAATATATTCTTCTAATTTGGTCCTTAAAGTTTCACTATTCTAAACACAGATCGCAGTGTTTGGCCCTTCCTTTTAAACTCAGGTCTGTTGTCAGAACAACCGTGAAGACAAATACAGAGTGACACAGCAAAACCGCCCTTAGCAAGTTAGTAAGCTAACCATGTACAACCCCACGATACACACTTGACCCCCAGACAACACTGAGCTCTGAAGGTCCACTTATATGTGGATTTTTTTCAATCCATACAGTAAAGTACTGTATAGTACTGATTTCTCTTATGACTTCCTTTTTTAAAAATATTTTATTTATTTATTTGAGAAAGAGAGAGTGCGAGGGAGAGAACATGGAAGGGGGGAGGGTCAGAGGGAGAAGCAGACTTCCGGCTGAGCAGGGAACCCCACGCAGGGCTCGATCCTGAAACTCTGGGATCACGACCTGAGCCAAAGGCAGTCGCTTAACCGACTGAGCCACGCAGGCGCCCCTCCTCACAACCTTCTTGCTACCGTTTTCTTTCCCTTGCTTACTCTGTTGCAAGGCTACGGTACGCAATAGGCGTGAGGCACGGCACGGGCGCTAGCTGACCGCCCACGCTACTGCCAAGGCTTCGGGCCGTTAGTGTTTACGTTTTGGGGAAGTCAAAGGTTAAACACAGTTCTGAATGGTTGCATGGAGGTCAGTACCCCTAACTGTCATGTTGTTCAAGGGTCAACCGTGTTATTATAAATCAAATATAAATTGTACCCTGAAGACATGAGTTATATGAATATCTGTCTGTATTTTTAAAGCATCAATGTTTGACCTCAGATATCATAATACCAGCTTGTACATTCTCTTCCTATTAAATTTGGGATGAACATCAAAAAATATTTGGCCCAGACAACCGTTCCAAATATTGGATGTGATCCAAATCTTCCCTGAATTTCTTAGGCCTGAAAACGTGGAAAATTAGAAATCTTGAGTCTGTTTCATAAGCTTTCTAGTAGTTTCTGTTTCTAGTTAAGATATGAATAACAAAAGGCTAGACCCGTGACATTCGCCTGCTTCCAGTCCGCTCACTGACGGGGCCCAGCCATGCAGGAACAGATGGGACTATAAGCTAATTGGTGCATTTAGAATGTTTAAAGCAGCTCCTTCCAGACCAATAGGTTTTACTTTGCTGGTGGAATACACGAGACCCACAGGGACGCTGGTGTTTCCTAGTGGAGTGTGCTGTTACTCCTAGAGTCCCTTCCACTTCTATCCTGGACGTGTTAACAGGATTTCTGCCAGCTGCAGGCAAGATTTCTGTCTCAGAGCCACCAGTGGGACTGAAGCACTTTTCTAGGCATTTCTGATCAACCCTTCAGCGTGCTTCTGGCTTGACCCCCACCTGACTGCAGCTGCTTTGCCTGAGTCAGTCTACCCCGTATCCCCCGAAATGCCCTGAGGACAGAGGTGCTCAGTGTGCAAGTGGGAGGGTAAAGCCATCCATCCACGTGGGGAAGTTTGAGTGAGGGAACCTGCAGAAAGCAGCAGCATGGGGGAGCGGTCATAGAAGGCATCGAGCAGAGAGCACCGGATGGTGGGCCCAGGGGTCACCACACGCAAGGTCGACATGAGAGTCAGCTGGGCAGAGCAGGTGAGCACAGACAGGAGTAGGTGGGTGACCGTATGGTGCGGTGCTCAATTGGGACGCGGAGAGGCTGGCCCACGGTCGCTGGAGGAATACTGCGGAATACCGCAGACACCGTCCTGCTTCGTCCCTCCGTCCAACAAGTATTACTGGATACCAACATGTGCAAGACATGGGGCCAAGACAGCATTTGGGTGCAGTGGTCTAGGTGAGACGTGACCTCGGGAAGTACAGATAAAGCAGCGAGGAAAAGAGAGAAACGAGCCACGTCGGGAATCAATTAGCAGCTCGGCAGCCCACCATCTGTTTCTTCGAGGGCTCCGACTACGTCCTTTACACGGGACTAGCGGTAGATGAGGCAGCGTTTGCTAGCTGTCATCTAAACATGAGGATTCACGGGGACTTTCTACAGTTTTACTGTGATGTAATTCACATACACAATTCACCCCTTTAAGGTGGACGACTTCAAGGTTTCCAGTCCATTCACAGAGCTGTGTGACCGTCACCTCCACAATCAACATTGGAGCATTGCCGTCACCACAGAAGGAAGCCCTGCGCGGTTTAGCTGTCGTCTCTGGGCCCTGCTCCCCCGCACCTCCACAGAGGGAGCGATCACCTGGCCTGGAACTCCAGAACAACGTGGGGGACAAGCGAGGCCGTGGCATGCGTGTCTCACTCCTGCTCCTAGGGGGAAGCACCAGACTTTCCCGGTTACGTGTGCGGTTAGCCCTGGGTGTCTGGGTGTCCTTTATGAGGCCAAGGATGTGCCTTTCCATCCCCAGGCTTTCTAGTGTGTGTGTGTGTTTAGTTGGTTGGATTTTGTGAATGCTTCTTCTGCATCTATCAAGACGACCACGTGGGTTTTGTTTCTTGTTCTGTTGGTGTACGGGGTATGTAAATTATTTCTGGATGTTGGACGAAGCTTGCATTCCTAGAATGGATCCCACCTGCTCGCAGGACACAGTTCTTCGTCTAGGTTGCCAGACGCGGTTTCCCATCTCATGATCTGTGTTCCTAAGACACGCTGTTTGTAGTCTTCTGCTGTGATGTCTTTGCTTTGATATCAGGGTACTGTTGGCCTTAAGGAGTGTTCCTCCTCTAATTTTTTGGGAGAGTTTGTGAAGGATGGGTATTAATTCTTGTTTAATTGTTTGATAGAACTCATCAGGGAAGCCATCTGGGCCTGAGCTTTTTCTTTGTGGGTAATTTTTAAAATTACTATTACTAATTTAATCTCTTTGCTTATGATAGGATTATGCAGATTTTTTATTTCTTCTTGGATAAGTTTTCGTAGCTCTCATCTCTACAGGTGTTTGGCATTTCATCTGAATTGTGTAATTTGTGTCACATGTTCATAGTATCCTCTTGTTACTCTTCTTATTTGTACAAGGTGGCTGGATATGTTTCCCTTTTGTTCATGATTTCAGCAATTTAAGTCTTTTTTTTTTTTTTTTTTTGGTCAGTCTAACTACCGGTTTGTTGATTTTATTGATTTCTTCAAAGAACAAACTTGGTTTCACTGATTATTCTCTCTTGTTTTTCTATTCTCTGTTTCATTAATTTCTACCCTTATTTTTGTTATTTTCTTTCTCTGCACGTTTTAGGTTTAGTTTGCTCTACTTTGCTCAGTGTCTTATGGTGGAAGATGAGGTTACTGACTTGAGATCTTCCTTCTTCTCTAACAGAGACTACAAATTTCCCTTTGTGTGCAGCCTCTGTTGAGTCTGGTGAGTTTTACTATGTTGGATCTTCATTTCATTTATTTTAAAGTTTCCTTTGTGTTTTTTTTATTTGATCCATTGTTTAATTAGGAATGTGTTTTAGGGGCACCTGGGTGGCTCCCTCAGTTAAGCATCTGACTCTTGATTTCAGCTAGATCTCATAAGCCTGAGATCATGACCTGATCAGGCTCAGAGGGAGTCTGCTTGAGGATTCTCTCTCCCTCTCCCTCTGCCCCTCCCTAACCCCCTAAAAAAAATGTGTTATTCACTTTTCACATATCTATTAATTTCCAAATTTTCTTTTTATTAATTTATAATAAAATTCTACTTTTGTTGGAGACCATACTTCATATGATCTCAATCCCTTTAAAGTTAATGAGGCTTTTGTTAAAAGGGAAATTTTCTGTTTCTCTCTACTCACATCATCACTTCTGACTGTGGTTTTGTTTTTCCCCCCTAAGCAATTCTCCTTTTCTGGGTGGACACCAACTGGATGTCCTACAATTTAAGTCGGTTCTGACAATAACTGCATGGAGTCCACAGACCCCACCAGTTAGCAGCTCAGTCCCACAAACCTGCCTTGATTGAAGACACTAACTGCAAGCCCCAGGTACTTCCGACTGGCTGGCTATAGACCGAGGGCCCCACAGTTCTTCTTTGGGTTTGATAATTTTCTAGACTAGCTCACAGGACTCAGGGAAATATTTACTTACATTTAGCAGTTGACTGTAAAGGATTTTATGAAGGATACAGATGACTCGACAGAAGAAGGTGTGGGAGGGGCAGGGACGGTCCATGCTGAGCACAACACCCTCCCTGCTCTTCTGCGTGCTCGCCAACATGACAGTCCTCTGAACCCCTTTGTTCTGGGGCTTGATGAAAGCTTCGTTACACAGACACACTTGATTAAATCATTGGTCATTGGTGATTAACTGGACATCCAGCCCCTCTTCCTTCTCCAGAGGTCAGAGGGTGAAACTGAAAATTCCAAACTTCTGATCATGTGATTGTCTCCCCTGATGACCAGCCCCATCTTTAGGGGCTTTCCCAAAGTCACCTCATTCACATATATTCAGATGTGATTGAAAGGGGCTTTTCTGAGTAACAAAAATGCTGCTTTCACATTTTTTGCTCAGGAGCTATTCAAAAGCCAGGGATAAAACTCAAATATTATAACAAAATATGCTTAGATCACTCTGGTCATTTAGGAAATTACAAGAATTTTAGAAGCTCTGAGCCAGAAACTGGGGACAAAGACCAAGTCATTATTTCTTATTCTGTCCCAACATTTCACCTGTTCTCCAGGCTAGTGCGTGGTCTCCCATGGAGTGTGTCCCATGGGCCCTTGGGAACAACGTGGTGTCTGCTGTTGGTGGGCCAAGTGTTTGTAGATATCTGTCGGCTCTAGTTGGCTTACAGTGTTACTCAGGCTTTCCGTTTGCCTCGTAGCTCTGTCCATACTGAAAGTGCAGCGCTGAAGTTTCCACCGTTGCTGTGGAATCCTTATTTCTGCCTTCAGCTTTGTCCACTGTGCTTTGGGTATTTCGGAGCAACTCTGCAGGAGCTCTGTTAATCTCCTCTGTTCCCATCACAAAGTAACATAGCCTTAGCACCGTAAAGCAATGTGAGTTTACTGTCCTAGCTTTGTGGGTCAGAAGTCCTAGATTTAGACGGTCAACAGGGCTGCATTTCCCCTGGAAGTCCAAGGTGAGAATTTATCTTGCTGCTTTCCTAGCGCCCAGAGGCTGCCTGCACCGGTCTGCAGCCATGAGCTTTCATCAGTCTGTTCCTGACGGGAACGCTGGACGTCGGAGAGCCGTCCGCCTGCCATCTTCTCTCTGTCCTCTTTAGGCCAGGCCTGCAGTTTTTTCAAAGGTGTAACATCTTCGAGAACCTTATGAGTCTCCTGTGGACGTTCCTCAGGAGAACTTTCTAGAATAGCCCATCTCTGTTTTCAGTTTCTGCTGAAACGGCTGACGTGCTTCACCTCTTCAAAGAGATCTCTGTGAGATTGAACGGTCGCCATCTTTGTCCTTTGAGGCCCTAGCAAAAGTTGTCCAGCCACATTCTTGACTTCCTTTCAGAGCACACTTTCCTGGCAGTGAAATTCTAAAATTTAGATTCTATTGCAATCTGGATGGTTAAATAAACATTTCCCAAATCATTAAATCCTGGTTCCTTTCTGCTGTAACAGAAATCTGTCTCCCTTTCCCTCCTCCCTCCCACATTTACTATAGGCAACAAGAGAAAAACAGGCTCTACTCTCTGTAATTTTCTTGGAAATATCCTCGGGCAAATACCCAAGTCCATCACCTATAAGCCCACTTCTCACGGGACTGTGGGACTCAGTTCAGCTCAGATCTCTGCCCTGTCTTACAAGGTCTTCCTTTCTTCCAGTTTCCAGCATGTTCATTTCCTTATAAGCCATGCTTTGAATGTCCACATTACAACGCGTCCCTTTTACCTCTAGCAACTTCCGCTTGTGTGTTCTGCAGTCCATTTGTCTGATGTTAGTAAACCACCCTCGCTCTGTTCAGGTCACTTCTGAATGATCTGTCCTTTTTTCTGTTCTTTTAATTCAATTTTTTTGTACCTTTGAAATCGAAGTGTGTGTCCTGTAGATAACATATAGCTGGACCCTGTTTTCCCTACCCAGTCTGACAATCCTCGCTTTTGATTGAACTGTTTAATTCGACCACATTTAATGTCTGTGTTGATACACTTGGATTTATATCTGCCATTTTACCTTTATTCTCTGTCTGTCTCACAGCTTTTTTGGGCTTGTTGCTCCATTCCTCTACCCCTGTTGCTTGCTTCGAGTGAAACTTTTCTCTTGTAACATTTAATTCCTTTGATGATTTCTCACAGTATTTCTTGACTATTTTCTTAGTGGTTGCTCTGGAGCTGACCACACAGGTTTTAACTAATCAGAGTCAACTTCAGATCTAAGTTTAATGGGAAGAAGCAATAAAAATGTTATACATACGTAGCCCTATTTTCTTTCCCTTCCCTTGTGCTACCCTCACTATACACAGTACATGTTCGTATCATAAGCCCAACGACGCATTGTTATAATTATCACTTTCGGTCATGTTGTATCATTTACGGAAGCTGGGAGAAGAGGGCAGGTGTATCTTTACAGGGTTAGTACATTAACCTTGTAGATACTTGGTTACCTCTTCATTTACTCTGTTGGATGTAGGTTAGCCTTAGCTGTCATTTCCTACTCCTTACTTACAACTTTGTTCCCACCCACTGCCTTTATGCTCATGGTCAAATGTATGACATTCCTATGCACTGCAGTTATTACGCATTGTTTTATATAACTGAAGTTTAAATCAGATAAGAGAACAAGGAAGAAGAAATATGCATTTATATCATCTTTTATAAATGTACGTAGTTCCCTTTACTGGTGCCTGACTGTGCCTGTGTGTGTGTGTGTGTGTGTGTGTGTGTGTGTGTGTGTATCAAATTGCTGTTAGAGGTTACTTGCATTCAGATTAAAGAACACTTGTTAGTGCGTCTGCCAGCAATAATTCTCTCAGTTTTTGTTTTTCTACAAAGGAATGTCTTTATTTCTCTTTTTGAAAAGATAAATTTGCTGGATACAAGATTTTTGGTTGAAACATTTGTCTTTCCTTCGGCACTTTGAATACATCATCCAACCAGCTTCTGCTTCATAGTTTCTCGTGATACGTTAGTCAACCTTGTTTGGAATCCCTTGCTCATAATGACTCACTTTTCTCCCTCTGATTCAGTCTTGGTTCTCAGCTATTTGACCATGATGTGCCTGGGCGAAGCTCTCTGTATTGCATTTACTCTATTTTGCATTTCTTGAGCTTCTTAGATGCTCAGATTAGTATTTGTCATCAAATGTTAGAAGGTTTCCAGCATGCTGTCTTCACACTTCTTCCATCTGTTCTTCTTCCGTGTGTTGGTGTCCGCGGCCTGTTCCTCCCTGGCGTCTGTAGCCTGTGCTGGGAGCTGGGAAGAGGGACCCCACCTCTTGGCCTCAGCCAGAGTGGCATTTCCATCATGCCGAGGGCACGGGAGCAAGACATGGCTGACGTATCGTGGAGTCTCACTGTTTCTACCGGGGATCCAGCCGGGTCCTTAAGTAAGTGTTTTCACATTTGCTGTGTGCCTTTAGGGACATTTCCAGAGACTATGAATAGTTATTTGTAAAACAATTTTCAACAGTTATGGCTGCTTCTCATGGAGCAACTTGTGCTGCCATTCTATCGTCACCCTCTTCCGTTCTAACACTTGGTCAACAAGGACACATTCTGACCCGGGTGCGTCTCCTCCCGTGTCTGGCCCTGAGTCTGACCGTTTGAACGTCCTGTGTGCGCCCGGGTAGCTTCATCTTGTTCCCCCCTTCAGCTCGAGCACTGATCCCTTCTCTCTTGAATCCTTTCGAAAGCTCCTGAGGGACCTCTGTCTACAGCCCCACCGAACCACCCCTTGCCCCGCCATTGCCACAGAAACATTTAATCCACTTAAAACCCTACAAAGTGCCCAACTTCTTTCAGGATAAAATTTAAAGCCGTTCCAACCTCGCACAGGTCTGTCTCCCATATCTGTGACGTTCCTGTTCAGTCGTCTGTCTGAACCCAGAATGTTTGCTTTTGCTTCGATATCTGTGTGCACGTCTCCTTGACCTGCAGCAACCTTCTCACGCTTCTCAGGCTGAAAATTCACGAGAAGTAGCTTAGGGTTTCCTGCGGTAGGAAGATGAGGACGGTTATTTTCGTGCCTAGTGTGCCTGCTTTATCACAGCTTGGGGTATTTGTTTTCTTACCCATCTTCTGTGTTAGAATGTGAGCTCCTCGACGCTGAAGCCCCGCTCTCGTCTGTACCCTCAGCGGCACCCACAGTGCACAGCACCCAGGAGGAGGAGGATGAAAACGTGTCGTAAATTTAAAATAGTCGGCTGTGATGGGTTAGCTGTTTCCAGGAGCCTACGGGTGAGCAGGGTTTAGCGTGCAGGACGTTTCTGACATGATGATCTCATGAACAAATCACACGGGGGCACAGGAGGGGAAGGAGCCAGAGGACCACGGGGTGTGTTTGAAAGGGTGGGGTGTCCGTGGGTGGACGGTGGTCGGGGCAGAGCCTCTCGGTAAGGGGGCTCCGTGCAGAGGGCGGCAGAGCCTGCTTGTGGACGTTTGGAACGATGGTGGCCATTCTGATGAGGTTCAGGGCTTCGAGGTGTGGCCCCCAAAGGCAATTTCAGGCCAGAATCTGAAGAAGCCTGGGTGTCATTTCGCGGAGCACAGCTCTTTGTTCTGTGAGCACGGATATTTGTACACGGCTCTGTTTGCGGACTGGGTCCAAGAACGCGGAGTACCAAACGGTAATGACCGTGGAGGCGTCAATGTGCCACCCGCGCTCTGTCACATCAGGAGCGTGTGTGCTGCCAGACCGCGTTCAAGCAGCCACAGCATCTCATTGCTCCCAGGTGACGGGGCAGTTTTGCCGCATTTTTTTGTCAAGTCTGCAAACACAAATGTGGCCCATCTGCGGGCTCATGGGAAACAGCAGGGCAGGTTACGGAAGGAGGACGTCTGACTATGATGATGTCCAAACCGAAACCTGCCTCAACACAAATCTTGCACTATATTTAAAATTACTGTTTCTCTGTCTTAGAGAATATAAATATGGTCCATAAACAATGGGTATTGAAATATTTTCAAACTCTGAGTTTGGCTTCGGGATGTCTTTTTAGGGGTGGGTAATGATCGTAATAGCACGTAACTGGGCTCTGGAGTCATTTCTGGAGTCGATAATGGGAGCGTTCACAGAGGATCCCCCGTGGCAGCCCCTCCCACCCTTTGTAAAGGCCGCTGAACCCACCGTGACTGTTCGAAAGGCCTCGAGAAGCTGGGTGTTCGACAAATGTAAGTTCAACCGAGGGGAGGAGAAAATGTGATTCTCCCGCAGGAAATGTTTGTCAGAACACAAACAAAGACGGCAGTAATGAGGCCCTCCCAGAGTCTGGCGGAGACGGCCAGATACAGAGCTGGCCTGGGATGAAGCGTGGAGGGGCGTGCCTTCCTGCGCGTCTTTCCTCGTGCTGGCTCTGCGGCCTGCCTCTGGGGAGCGAGCCAACCTGCTCCAGGCCCAGGGTGGCACCTCCCTGCACCTGTCCGGGCCTGTGAGCCTGGGACAGCGTTCTCTCGCCTGGCCCGGCAGCCCCCCTGGAGGAGTGTGGCTTCCCACGTCGGACCTGAGACCGCCAGCCGGAGCGCGTTGGGTATCATGTCCATGCAGGGTCCTCCCCTGGACTCCAGATTTTCCAAACGGATGTCTGGGCTTCGTCAGGGTCCTGTAGGCAAAAACGTGAGAATAATTATTATAATGGGCAGACAGAGGTTTAACGCTCAGACCAAGTTTATGGAAAATATCCCGTGGGAATAGCACAGGCCTCGCAGAGTTCCCACCGGATTCAGTGCTGGATGTGCTGGAAACCACGTGCATGCACATGCACACATGCACACGTGTGCACACACTCCCACCGGATTCAGTGCTGGATGTGCTGGAAACCACGTGCATGCACATGACACATGCACACGTGTGCTCACACGTACACACACGTGCACACACATGTTCACCTGCACACGCGTGCACACACATGCACACACTCTCACACACAGAAGCGAGCATGGTAATCACACAGTGCCCAGCCTGGGTGCCTCCCGAGAAACATAGAACCAGGTAAAGTAACAGGGAGGAGGGGACCGGGGACACCACCAAGGACATCTCTCCACACAGGTGACATTTGAACAGAAATGTGAAGGACACAGGACAGCAAACCGTGCAGAGATAAGAGCTCTCCATGTAGGGGGAACAGCAAGCACAAAATCCCTGAGGCAGGAGTTGAACAAGCAGTAAGGGGCCGGCCGGTGTGGCTGGGGGGACACGGAAGGGGAGGAGAGGCCACTGGCAGGCTGATGGTGTGGCGTCTGGAAGCCGCGGGAGGGCCCCAGCCTTCACCTCCATCTGTGAAATTGAACCGCTTCCTGTGCTAGGTCCTTGCGTGTCCTTGACTTCTGCAAACACATTTTATCCTCAACAATGTTTCAAAAGTGGTGTTACAGCAACAAATGAATTAATGAGGGCAGCAGAGAGACAAGGGGGCTCCACTAGGTCCAGAAAGCCACTGCCTGGTGGATTCCAGCTTCAGGACTGGGACCCCATGACTCCACTCTATGCCTCTAGTCACTGTGCCACAGAACAGGAGGACGCAACAGACAGATGTACAGCGTCTCCCTCGCCGTGGCTCTGCGCTGCCTTCGGTCTCAGACGATCTGATGTTAAGGATCACAGCAGGCATCTATCACGGAGGCTCTCCTTGTTTGTCCTCACACGTGGTGCCTGCACTTTACGTGGAAGCTTTTGTAACGACCGCATTTTCCAGTCACACACATTTATACCAGCTGAGTGATGAGAGCAACTCTCATGAGGGGAAGGAGGTGTTTGTGTCCGGCAGTGGAGGTGGCTGCACACACCTGCTCACGTGTGGAAGGTCGTACAACACAGCGCGAGGGGAATCAAGTGCAGTCTGAACAGAACGTCTGCAAACTAATACTAATGGAATGCCAATAACAACGGCTCTTCTGTATGATTCTGTAAACTCTAAAAATGCAAAGTTAATAAACAGTTATGAAATGATGAAGAGATTATAAAGTGCTAAATAAATATCAACTATATTTAATATATTTTGAGTTACAGCTTCACAGCAGTTGTTTGTAAAAGTGATGACTGATGTGCTAACAGTTCCCCAAAACAAAGAGAACAACATGGGATTGTGAAGGGGAGAAAAGTCCCCATTAACGATCTTGTCGTCGGAGTCTAACGTTCTCGCTCACTTGCCCTGTATCCACCGTCACCAGCACGACCGCCAGCAATGTTTACGATCAGAGTCTTCAGAGCGGACTGGTCACCTTCCCTGCCAGGAGTCTGGAAGGCTTGTCCCACCCACCTCCTTCCCCCGGCTCTCCATACCGCGGGTGGCCGGGCTTGTTTGCAGCCGTCACGTGACGCCGCCTGTGGTCTGCAAGCCCTGCGCAAACCCTCGGGAGCAGGTTGCACCGGTGTTCTGCTCCTCCTGAACAGAGTGTGGTGAGGGCGTGGATTGCCGCTTCTGAGACTGGCTCCCAGGACTGCCACCGTGCTTTCTATAGCTCCTCTCCTTGCCCACTTTGGTGAAAACCGCGGCCTTTGTGGGACCTGTCCAAGCGAGAGGACCGTAGGCGAGGAATTGATGGTAGGTTCTGGCCAGTAGTCTTGGAAGGCCTGCATCCTGCAAGCAATCACATGAGTGAGCTTGGAATCAGACCTTCCCCATCACACCTTCCCATGCGACCACGGCCCCAGCCAGCGCTCGGGCTAAAGCCTCTGGGAAAGCCCAAACCAGACGCTGGATGCAGCCTTGCCCAGGCCGCTGACTCACACAAGGGGTCAGATCCTAAAAGCCTGTATGCTTCGGGTGATTTTTTTAATGCAGGAATTCATATGCCATCTTCACGTCTACACCTCAGCTCCGCTGGGACCCTCCTTCCTTCTCCATGAGGACGGACTTCACCGACTTCCCAGCCCATGTCAGATTCTCCTGTGTGTCCTTTCTCTGCGGGTCACACTTGCTGTTTCAATCCCATGTTTATCAATAAGCTATCATTTTATCCGTGTGTGCTCACTTACTCATGCTCATCTCCGCTTCATTCTTCACTGCGAGGTCGGTGTTAACCAAATGTCCGTGTTCAGGGAGTGCTAACCAATCATGCAGACAATGAACGGAAGTCCCACGGACTTAAATCTTTCCTGAGATGGCAGGTTATTAGAAGGAATAGATACATTTAATACTACGTATGCCCGGTGGGATCACAAGAAAGTTTGATGAGGAGGCAAGGGTTAGGGGTGAAGACACAGCTCCCAGACGGCGCGGATACACCACGGAGAAGGGTTTGAAGTCCAGGGCCGTCGGTGACGCCCAGAGCAGTCTGTAGCCCGCACCGTCCGTCAGCCACGGCTCGGGAACGTCACGCTTCTGATTTTGTCTTGTTTCATTTTACTCCTCACAATGATCCACGGAGGAAAGTATTTTACTCCCTCTTTACTTAATTTTCTGTGTCAGACAGTTTCTGTGATTTGCTGGGAGACACACGACGGACAATGCAGTGGCGTCTGCCTCCTGGGGCCCTGACACCAGCCTCACGCCCGCGCACCCGTGCTCCACTCTCCCGCCGCAGCCGCCGTGGAACTGGACTCCAGCCGTGCGGTTCTGCACCCTCGTCGCACATTAGAATCACGTGGGAGACCCTGGGAACTATCAGCTCTGGGCTGAGCCCACAGACTCTGCGTTAGTTGATTTTTATTAGGATTTTGCCATTTAGAGGGTCTACTTTGCATATCGAGCCTAAAAACTTTGGAATTGAAGGGCAGGCTATTTGAGTGAGGGATTTAAATCATAATGGGAGGAAGAGAGGGGCTGGGTTGCTATTTCCCACCACGTGGGGGACGCTGGGAAACCACAGGTGCTGCAGGGCAGGGATCCCGGCAACAGACCGTGGGACGTGGTGCTGGACTGCGATTCAGGGCCTCCTGACGGGGCTCTAATTCTCTCAGCAAACATCCACACTTTGATATGATCAGCATTAAACTCGTCATCAATTAACCTGAAAACACAGGAACTTTATGAAAATTGGTAGAATTTTTGGTCCAAAGTTGTAGCAGCTATGTTTCTGTTTTTTTGGGTTTTTTTTTTCTTTCTTTCAATGTTTATATTTCTCCTTAAAAATCAAATACTGTACCAGGAAAGGTTTCTTTCTCCTGATTATTAAAGATTATCAACACAACGGTAGACTTCTAGAAACCTCTGCCTTCAGCAACTTTGGTTCTCACCCAGAGAGGCATAGGCTCCTGGTGAGGGCTCCGCCCTACACGGCCTGCGGTTTTAGGACAAAGCGAGATCAGTGAAAGTATCTCCAGAAAGTAAAATCACAGAATTTAAGTTTCTGTGTGCATCGGTCCTAATCTTAGTTTATGAGCCTTTCCCAGAAAATTGAATGCGGTGAGTCAGAGAGAAAAATAACGCCACACACACCTCCAAGTCTTCACTTACCCAGAGAAGGGGAGTTTCATCCAAGCCGAGAGGACACACGAAAGCTGGGGCTCCACTGCAGGGTTCGTGTGGCAGGACGCAGCCGCCAAGCCAGAGCCCCGAGGCGGCGGGGGCCAGGCTGAGCACCGTCCCTGCTTCCCACTGGCGGGGACACCTGCTGGCCTTGACCCCGGGGCCCCCCCGCAGCGCAGTTGGTGCTTGCCCTCCAGCAGGCCTGGCGTCCCGGTCCGAAGGCTCTTGCTCTCGCAGACGCGGATGCGGTGGCAGAAGCAAGGGCAGAGCGCAGCCGGACAGACAGCCGCGGGCCTGTGGACTCTGTGAGCTCCCGGTGCAAACACATCACCAGGACAGGCTGGGAACGTCCCAGCCTGGGTGCCAGCAGCTGTTTCCCTCCACTTTCTTGGAAGAAGCTGGGGGGATTTGGAAGCAATTTCTGGGCTCCTGCTGTGTGCACACGGAAGAATAAACACGGTTCTAAAAGAGTCTATTACGGATAATTAATCATTTTAACCCAAGATGGGTTTTGGAAGGGCTCATATACCTTCACCACAGGAGGAATTTCTGAATACCTGGCACAGGCACCGTATTTTTTTAAAAAACAATTTAACAAGGACTGTTTCTTCAGAAAGCATTTTCTATCTAAATGCACTGATGGCTGGATCTCAAGAAATGATTGAAGTGTTTTTCTAAAAAACAAGGCAGGTATTTTTCAGTGCAACTGTTTTCGGGGAGAACACATTACACTTTTTGTGGAATACATCTTGATACTTACAGAGATTTTAAAAGAAAATATTTGGGCTGTGGTTTAGGAATCAAACAGTCTTAAGTATGTAAATAATGACAGGTTGGAACTCTTTCTAAACAAATACATACTAACCGTGAGACACGTGGCCGGCTTGTGTAGGAGGACGTGCTCACGGAAGGCACCGGCCGGCCGGTGCCTGTCGCACAAACAGCTGGAGGGACCGGCACAGGTGAGATGGGTCCCGCACGGGGCACGAGGCGGAGCTCACAAGAGAATAATCTTCCCTGGTAACCCCAGTGTCATCTGCGGTATTACAGCTGCTGTTTGGAGTCTTCTTGGAGAGTTATGACCAGTCAACACAATTTACTATTGGAGAGGGACAGCTCGTTTTCTCCCCGGCGAGCTGGACAACACTGGCTTATCTTATGCGACCCGTTACCTCTTGCACCTAATGTCCGGTCCAGTCTGGCATCCCCAGTGCCGAGGGCGCTGGCAACTCCACATCACTTCCTTACGTGCTTGGTGCTTGTCTCCGGAGGGTCCCTGGCTGCGAACCCGGGTTCATGCTGAGCCTCTGGGCTCCGGCGAGGCAGCGCTGGGGTTTGTAAATCTGGAACGTCTTCAGGCTCGTTAGCACATTGTGACGGACGTGCGTTCACACACGGCAGTAAAAAAGCAGATTTTATCACACACGGGAGTTGGCATGGTCAGTGGCCTGCCCAGAAGTGTCCAGGACAAGACTTTTGGGCAAAGTTGGGTGTCTGCTCATGGCAGCACGACTGTCATGGTGGGAATCTGTCCAGTGGTTATGACTCTCAGGCCACAAATCTGTTGTGAAAGAAACATATTTTTTTCATATATTTATAATTTAGTTAATTTTTGCATATCCCTTTCGGGGCATCAGAGACACAGTCTTGGTGTGTTGTGGTCGCCCGTGGCCTCCGGAGGCTCAGCCTGCTCTCCGGGCCTTCCTCGGAAGCAAGGTGCCAAGGTGGAGAGCAGACTGCTTGGCAAGCGATTCAGCCTGTGCTCCGCTTCTGCTTCTGCTCCTGGCTCTGAATTATGGCTGGGATTCTGGGGTTCTGTCTCCAAACCCAACAGTCCAACCAGCAGTCCATCCAGGACTCTGGTCCTGCAGCAGAATGAGGCAAGCGTCCGAGGCCAGGCTGGCTGGGTGTGGGGCATTTCTTACGGACCCATGTCAGCTTGTAATTCTCCTATTTATTCTGGATTTCCCTCTGTTCCTGTGCTGAGGTACAGAAAAAATCTGGCCTGACTTTCCTTTTTTCTTCTTCTCTCTTTTTTTTTTTTAGATTTGTTTATTTATTTTAGAGGTAGGGAGGGGCCGAGGACGAGAGAAAATCTCAAGCAGACTCCACTCCGAGTGCAGAGCCTGACGAGGGCTCAATCCCACAACCTCGAGGTCCCAACCCGAGCCAAAATCAAGACTCAGATGCTTAACCGACTGAGCCACCCAGGCGCCTCTAGCTTTTTTTTTTCTAAATCCTGCCTTGTGGATTCAGCTCCACGAATTTCGTCATTATGCTGCTTTAATAATTCTTGCTTCAAGAAAAGGGCGTTTTATTTCCTGGCTGGCTGAGGGGACGTGGGCCACGGGGAAGAGAGCTACTGGGGAGAAACACAAAACGAGTAACTTATCACCGTGTGCTCCCGACTTGCACACGTAGACTCGTATCTGGGATGAACAGGAGTGAAGGTTGCAAGCATGTGAATACCGTCCAAGTATTAGTGTAAGCAGAGCCTCGGAGACGACGAAACGAGGCAAGCAGCCCAGAAAACAAGACCACCTGCCAGGAACCCAGGCACGGGGACGGCACCACCAGCTGTGGGGGGCCAGAAACAGCCCGGTTGAATCCGGCTTTGCAAGGGTCTTCACGTCCTCCAGGGGGAAACCAGACCCACTGTTACAGGGAAGAATTAAGTCCCTTCAGCGTTACAAGCTGGGAATCCTCTCGGACTGTGACAAATGGAGATAATCACGTGAAAACAAACAGTACTTGCCTTGATCCATCAGTTGGGGGTGTTCTGGAATATGTAATTGACCAAATGACTCGATTTTCCACCTCATCTTCACTTGTAGATAAATTTTAAGATAGGTTTTGAGTTTATACACCAATTCTCCTTGGAGAAGAGAAGAAAGGGAGGCACGTTTTATGAACAGTGCTGATTCCTAGTGACTTTGATTCATGTATGGGTCTAAGTAGAAAACCACTTATTTTTGTCATGCGTTTTTAATGAAGAAACCCAGTGTTTATTCTTTATGTCTGGGAGTTAGCAAGCTCTGGTTATGTGCAAGTGGAGATTGAGGACGTGTGCTTCCTCTGTACCACACCAGACAAGGCGCCTACTGCTACGAGGTGCACACGCCAACTCAGCTGCTCACCCTCCGTGGAGCCCGGTTCTGCAGATGGGCTCAGAGCGCCGTGGAGGCCGGTGCCGGCAGAAACCGGCAGTGCCGTGAAGGGGCAGAGAAAGGACCGTGGCGTTCCTGTTACGGCCAACACGAAAACCCTAAGAATCTCTGGCGTTCGTGCCAGACGTCGCAGAACAAGACCAGTAGCATCTTTTGATTTATGGTACAGATAAAACTGGCAATTCTGAATTCCATTTGGTTTTTTGTTTGATTTTCTGTAATTCAAGCTCTGTGTCTCTACCCTGCTTCGTAAGTAAATACCCATTTACAAAAATAATTGGGACTTTCAGGAAATGCTGACAATGACATCATAGGCTCACCTATTTCAGGAAATCTCGGAGGAAGCAGGTGCTACGTGCCAGACATGGTGGGAAGAACCAGAAACTCAGCGGTTAGACACATCATCCCTCCCCGGTCTCATGGTTCCCGGAGAGGAGGCAGGCTCGAGTCATCACACAGCAAGGCTAGAACACACAGAGAAAAGGCACGCAGAGAGAAAAGGTGGAGAGTGCGAGAAAAACGATAGACTCTCCTTCTTACTCTGATTCTAAGTGTTCATGACTTACATGCCTTTATTCTAATTTTCCTAAAATTAATTCTAACGGCTGCAACCGGCTCTTCCTGCTAAACTTTATGATTTCCTGGAATGGTTGGCACTTCCAAACCCACGTGCTGACATAGCTGTCTTCTGTGCCCCCGGCGTCTCCCGCCAACCCCCTGTGCTCCCCCTGTTCATACGTCTGACGGGGCACCCACGGTCCCAGAGTGCAGTCGAAACCCTCGGGATTGGGCACAGCGGAGACCACATATGCTCCTGGAAGCTTGAAAATAACGAGGCACAGAAGCGCTCTGCAAACACGATTACCCAATTTAAGTCAAATTTAACAAGCAGTTATTGAGCACTTACGATGTGGAAGGTACTTCGCTGCCAGATGCACGTGAGCCCGGTGCCTATGGTCTGGCGAGTGTCGGCGCAGGCCATCCGGGAATGCAGGAGGGAAGTCCTGGTATCACAGAGGGGGAGTCGAAGACACAGAAGACGAGACTGATTCCGCTGGAGACACTAAGTAGCAGTTACATTTAAACTGGTGTTATTTACGTTGACCGATAATTTCAGACATATCGTTTAGGAGAGCCTAGGATGGTATGACGGGGCCACATAGCACAAGACAGCGAGGAAAATACGGTTTCTTCCTTTCTTATTTCCTGTGCTTTTCCTCGTCATCAGTCCTTCCAAGTGTTCCATCCCCCATCCTCAGGGACCAGACACGTCAGACACTACACCGACTCCGTTTTGTCACCGAAGCCTCCTCCCCGATGACCGCCTATCCTCCTGCCCTCACCGGGCTGGCACCGGCGTCCCGTCGGGGAGAAGCAAGTGTGGCTTCGCAGCCTGTGTGGTCCCACCTGGCATGGGGGTCAGGACTCAGAGCGGGTTCCTGCAAGACAAAGGCAGGGGTAGTGGCTGAGGGAGAGTGGTTGTGGCGGTAAGTGCTAGTGAGTCCGTGTGTCTGCGCCGCATGGGGCCGCGGTCCTGCTGTCCTCCAGGCTGAAGCAGCGGGAGCTGGGGGTCCGCCGTGCGCCCCTCCAGGTCTCTCTTTGCTCTTTAGAGGCTTTCTTTGCTGCCGCAATTTGCGCATATACTGGGAGAAAGGGTAGAAAGGCGTATTCATCTCTTGTTTAGCTGGAAATATTCAGGTAAGCATTTATCCTGTTAATTGGGACGTGTAAGCGGCTGGGGTGGGTTGGGGTCTGCACCTCATTTTGCAACAACCTCAGCACCGCGCGGACTGTGTCCACTGTGTCGGTGGGAGCACCTGGTCTCCCACGGGGCATTGTCAGCAGGTGCAGAAGCAGAGCTCCAGGGAAGGGGAGGCCTGAGCCTGAGATCCTGGCAGGTTGAGCCCTGGTCCCTGCAGGAAGACCCGACGGGGCCAGCAGGGGCCCCAGGCGCAGGCGCGAACTCCATCTCCATGCTCCTGACACGAATTTCAGCTCGTTTGCAGCCCCACATTCCAAACATGATGACGTTTGTGAGGACATTTACTATTACTTTCCCGTGAGCACTGTTCTTCACTACACTTGTAATTTCTCGACTAGTTTTGCAAAGCCACTGTAAGAATGTTAGGGAAATTGACTTTGGGTAGGTATTAAGAAGGTTTCCTATTGTTTTAAATGGGTCTTTCTTGTGGCCAGGTCACTGGAAATCGTGTCTTTTGTAGAGAAACATATGCCAACACTTTCATTTCTCTGGCAATAAAATATTTTTAATTGAATTACTGGTTAAAATGGTGAAGTGTGGTTGTTTCCCGTCTAGTCAGGGTCAAGAGTTAGCTGTTGTTGGAGAGGATGTGGAGAAAGGGGATCCCTCCTACATCGTTGGTGGGAATGCAAGTTGGTACAGCCACTCTGGAAAACAGTGTGGAGGTCCCTTAAAAAGTTAAAAATTGAGCTACCCTATGACCCAGCCATTGCACTACTGGGTGTTTACCCCAAAGATACAGACGTAGTGAAGAGAAGGGCCATATGCACCCCAATGTTCATAGCAGCATTGTCCATAATAGCTAAATAGTGGAAGGAGCCGAGATGCCCTTCAACAGATGACTGGATTAAGAAGTTGTGGTCCATATATACAATGGAATATTACTCAGCAATCAGAAAGAACGAGTTCTCAACATTTGCTGCAACATGGACGGCACTGGAGGAGATAATGCTAAGTGAAATAAGTCAAGCAGAGAAAGACAATTATCATATGGTTTCTCTCATTTATGGAACATAAGAACTAGGAATATCGGTAGGGGAAGAAAGCGATAAAGAAAGGGGGGGTAATCAGAAGGGGGAATGAAGCATGAGAGACTATGGACTCTGAGAAACAAACTGAGGACTTCAGAGGGGATGGGGGTGGGGGAATGGGATAGGCTGGTGATGGGTAGTAAGGAGGGCACGTATTGCATGGTGCACTGGGTGTTATACGCAACTAATGAATCATCGAACTTTACATCGGAAACCGGGGGTGTACTGTATGGTGACTAACATAATATAATAAAAAAACATTAAAAAAAACATGAAAATCAAGAAAACCAAAAAAAAAAAAAAAAGAGTTAGCTGTTGCTAAGAGGTACACTGGTTCCAAATAAAGAGATTGGCCATAAGGAAAACACGAAGCCGAAGCATGTTTAATATGCTAACGCTGTACTGTTGGTTATTAATATAACAGTAATCACCCTAATACACTATTACAATTGAAAAACACATTTTATGATACATACAATACAGAAATATTGCTAATATTGATATTAATACAACCTACTGGGGACTTGGCCCAACGTCAGTCTCAGGATAATCAGCACCACGTGTTGCGATGCACAGCCCACCTGCGTGTGAAGCCCGCGTCCGGGCGTCTCCCGCGAGCTGTCAGACAAATGCCGGCGTGTTCTGCCCAGCGGCTTGGTGCAAGGGGAGCCGCCAGGCCGCTCACACGAGAAGGTGCCTGTGGCCAGAGCTGGAGGTAACAGGACTTCTCTGCTTCCAATGGTACTCGGCTTCTGGTAGTCTGCCTGCAACCACAAACACTGAATCTCAGAAGCCTCTTTCAAAACCCGTGCATCTTCAGATTCTTACTCCCAAACCCTCCCCCGAACCCACAAGCGCCCAGGAGCCGCGCGCTGTGCTGGGAATGAGCCTCCCTCCTGGAGGTGCCCGTAGGCGCCCGGCCGCCGGTGGTAACGGCACCGTTTTAACAGGAGCCTATCCGGTTGTTTCTGGCTTGACAAGGGCAGTTGAAAGTTTCCCAAACTGGGATTGTCTGCTGTTACCGCGGAGGCTTGTAGGGATGCAAACTGACGAACTCTTACCGTTGGAGGCAGCCCTGTGGAGGAGTGGGGTCGTGCCCGGGGCTGGTATCCCGCGCCAGCCCAGTTCAGACCCATAAACTGCGCGTGCCTCGCTCGGCTGTCCCGGGGCTGCGGGCTGCAGGAAGGCGTGAACTAGGCGATCGAATCCTTGGTCCTGGGAACCTTGTGTCCTAGCAAAGGACTGAGCTGCTTTGACACTGGAAATGAGTTTTATGTAAGTTGGTGCAGCTCACAATTTTCTAGACAGAAAAACTGCTTTGGAGACAAAGAAAAACATCCATTAATTGGACAACAATGAAGTGGCAAGGACTTTGGTGTCTCATTTAACTTAATCCTCTAAACAATCAGAAAAGAAAGGTATCCTTGTCTTCACTTTTGCTTAAATAAGTAGCCCAAGGGCAAGAAGGGATAAATCTCAGATCTGCTTGACCCCAAAGCATCTGTTCCACCCACAAGGACCCACACCTTTGATTTACATGAACTGTGTTCTTCCCCTGGAGACCTCAGAGAACAGAGCTTTCTGGAGAGCAGAGCAGAAAAACTGGCAAATTATTGACTAGAACTTTGTCCCAGATATTGTTCACATTTAAATGCTCCCCAGCTGTTTCCATATACTTGTTTTTCAAATCTTTGTCCCCAAGTGGGGAAGGCAAGGAGAGCTCCTCTGTTTTCCGTCCGTGGGAGAACCATTCCTCAGCTTCCGGGGGCCTGGCCGCCCCTCCCACTGCTCGGAGGACGGGCGACATGCAGGACTCCTGACCTCCGGAGTCTGTGTAGGTGGCGGGGCTGAGCCCTGCCACGCTGTCCTTGAGCACCTGCACCTGAGGCCTTCCTGGGAAAATGACCAGGGCTCATGGCCGCTCTCTGGGGCCTAGGAACACACTTTTCCTTCCAAACTAAGTGGCCTGCGTGCAAATCAGAGACTGTTGCCCCCTTGTGATCAAGAGCTGGGGTCAATGAGCCAGGGCGTCTTAGCCTCTCGGGGACATCAGACGCCCTGCACTCCGGTTAGACCTCACCTGCCTGCCTCCTCTCCCCGGGGGGGCTCTGCTGCCCTCTGTCCGGGGCGGGGGGGGAAGCTGGGCAGCTGTGTTTGCATCAAAGGCCCATCATCATTTTGCCAGCCTCCAGGTCTGAGAGCCACGGTCCACGGGGACAGCCCAGGCTGTGTCTACTGTGCTCCCTCTGGCCCGGGGGCAGGTGCATGGAGAGGCTGCAGCCAACCCCTCGCTCATGCAAGGGTCCCCGTGCACGACTCTAACCCCTCCCAGCCAGTCAGGGACCAGCAGACCATCAACACAGAGGCTGCCCATACTTCCTGATCTTTTTCCAGATCATTTTATTTTCAAAAATGTTTTTAAAAATGGAAATTGAGGTGATAGTAACTTCATTGCAAGATACGCCTTTTCCTAAACCGATGTCCTTGGTGTGGAAGATGTCGCAGTGGGGGGGGGGGTGCGTTGGTGGCCCCCCGTTGCTGCCGCCATCCGGGAGGCTTTCAGGAGGCCGTCTGAAGGCGTCTATCTGTCCGCCGTCATAATGAATAGATGCCTATTAATCTTGGGTCCTGTCCTGTGAAATACGAGTGTGTGATGTGATTGATACGATGAGTAACAGGAGAGTTTACTCTCTCTTTTATTTCATGGAACAGCTAATAAATCACAGTGAGTTATGTTTCATTCAAAACGCCATTTCTGTTCTTGAATTTGTTCATGATTCATGAACCTGCTTCTGCTCAGACCCACACGCCTCTGGGTGTAACTCAGTTATGAGTGTTCAGTGGAAGATTTGCTTTAAGAGGTCAGCAGGGGCCACAAGAACAAATGCGTTATATTCGCACGCTAGTGTCCTCCCCGCTGTGTAGAGCTCTGTGACACACGTGCCCTCCGCCCAGCACCCCTGCACAGGCTTGCAACGCTGGCTGGGAAAGCTTCTGTCAGGGAGGAGGCTGCAGGCATGGCGTGTCTGGCCGGGAGGCTGGACTGGAGTCTGTGGATGTGTCTGCAGGTGGCTCTTTCCGTGGGGCTGCTTGAGTGTCCTCCCGTGGCCGTGGCTGCCCTCCTGCAGAGACAGTGGCCTCCTGACTACCGAGGGTGGCGCCAGCAGAGGGAGTAAGGACAGGACCGGGGACCACTGATTACCATGGTTCCCTGGGCATCCATCCCAGGTGGAAGCCCAAGGTGATGATGACCCTCAAAATGTCTGATTCATTCTTTGACCTAGTTTTCCACTTCTGTCCTCTCAGCTCTCTGTTTCAGCCACACTGCCCCTCGTTTTGCCGCCAGGCTGTCTTCTATCCGGGGCCCCTGCACACCACCTTCCTGCACTGGCTTCTCTTGTGCCAGGAATCCACACGGCCGGTTCCCTCATTCACGTAGGCACTTACTCCCATGCCACCTCTGCGGGCAGCCTCTGCTGCCGTTGTCTTAAACTCTGAGGGGCACCTTGGGGGGTCAGTCGGTGAAGCGTCTGCCTTCGGCTCAGCTCATGATCTCAGGGTCCTGGGATCTGGCCCCACATCGGGCTCCCAGTTCAGTGGGGAGTCTGCCTCTCCCTCTGCCTGCTGCTCCCCCTGCTTGTGCTCTCTCTCTCTCTCTTGCTCTCACTCTCTCTCAAATAAATAAATAAAATCTTTTTTAAAAAGTAATTAAGATTAATTAATTAAACAGTGAATCCGCGCCCGCAGCACTCGCACCTGCCCGCCCCGCCTCAGTTCTGGGTAGCGCTGTGCTGTGCTGGCGAGGAGGAGAGAAGCAGCCCTGATTCGGCAGCGCCTGCGTTTCCCTGGGGGAGACACTCTCACCGTGGCCACTGATTTCAAACTGCTGCTGCCACGCCCCCGAACGCGAAGCTGGGGGAAAGGCGCCCACCCCGCGCTCCTGAGCCTAGGCCAGCTCTGCTGCACTCACCCCCGACAGTGCTCAACTGTCTCCTTCCTTGCTTCCTTTAAGGTCCGTGGGGCACCGATCCTTGTCTGTTTTGTTCAGGGCTGGATCCCCCACGTCCCAATAAATACCTGCGAGCGAGTGGTGCTGACAGGCCTGGTGTCCGCCTGGCCCCGGGGCAGTGATCTCATCCACTCTCCCCCAAGCAGGAGCGGGAGGGTGGGGGGAACGTCTGGTGAGAACAGCAGGCTGCACCGTGGGCGGGCACGCGCACTGACCAAGACATCGTGCGCAGGAAGTGCAGCAGACAGTCGAGCAAGGACCAGAGCGCAGGGATGGCTCAGGGGCAGCGCCCAAGTCCCTCAGAGCCCCCAAACCGTGGCATCAGGGTCGACGGTAACTTTGACTCGTGCACAATCTGGAACACGAGTGAATAGCTTTCCTCATCCAAAGGAGTGGTTCTATTTCAGGCCAGCGGTCCAGGGAAGGCTTACTCGAGAAATCGCGCCAAGAAAAAAGTGATTGTTTACACAAAAATTAAATTATTTGCTAATGTGGCGAGTGAAAACAGTATTAGATTGCATTATTCAGAACAGTTGACATCGATTCATATTTTTTAACCATACAGGGTGGCTTATTTACACCTTTTTCTGTGAATAACTTACGTCAATGATCAGCTTTCCACGCAATTTTACCACCTTATTGGCTGTGAGATGTTAGTTATTGAAGTATTAGCTAACATCATTCCCAGTTTTTGCAACTTGTTCTATGAAGTTTATGTATATAATGTTTTGTTTATAAAAATTAAACTGACCAATATTTATTTTACTATTTCTTGAGTTTATACTTGGGAAGGTCTTCTCTCTTGATTAAATATGTATTTAATATCATTCTTCAAAATAAACTCCAGACCAAGATCGAAAGGAAACCTTTTAAGAAATGGACACATAAATGTGGGGCAATAATAATCTTAAATCAAGATGGGCACGGCTTCACTTTCTGGTGGAAAATGTGATTTATATTCTCCTTCTGGAAAATAAAATGTACCGATTTCCTGTAAAATAATGATACTCTTTGACCTAATGGTTCCACTCCCAGGAAGCCACCCCAGTGAAATGGAGAAAAACATGTGTAAGTGCTAAGATGCGTGTTAGAACATTACCTATAATGGAGCTGATTTGTAAAGATCTGTGAGTGCCTCACACTGGAGAATGTTATATGGGTTACGCTGCATTTACGGAGGCGCGTAATACCGAAGCTGGTGCGTACAAATGAGCCTTCACATGGTAGGAACACCTCGTGAACGTCAGATTGGGCGAAAGAGGAAAGAAACGGAGATGTACATGCTGTCCTCCCGTAACATTGGACCGAAGAAGGAAATCCTCCAAATATTAACGGTAATTATATCAGAGGAGTGGAATTTGGCATAAATCTTTGTTTTCCTCTTCATTCTTGTCTGGGTGTTTATGTTTTCACTCAGAAAACTAGTTTAGTGTTTAGAAAGCAGTGTGTCGGCGCCCCACGCGGGGTGCGGGCTTGGCGGGGTTCTCCGATGCTGCAAGCCCGCGCTCAGAGCCAGCCGCACGTTCCCCTGCTCGGTGCCTTTCTGATAAATGCCTCAGTCACTGGTGTGGACCACACCGTGTTCCCCAAAACTCATCTGTTGAAGCCCCATCCCCCAGTACCCCAGAATGGGACCATATTTGGAGAGACGGTCTTTACAGAGGTGACTAAGTCAAATGGGGTCTTTCGGGTGACGCTAACCCAGTAAACCTGGTTTCCCAATGAGAAGAGGAGCTCAGGACCCAGTGAGGCACAGAAGAACGACCGCGTGAGGTCGCGGGGAGAAGGTGGCGTCTGCACAGCCGGGAGAGTGCCCTCAGGAGAGACCACCCTGCCACCAACCCTGCCCATGGACTTCAGAATCCAGAAATGTGAGGGAACCAATGTGTCTTGGTTAAGTGGCCTGTCTGCGCTGTCTGTCACGGTGACCTGAGTGAGGAGGACGGTTACTGCATCTGGAAGTGTCATCTGAGCGTATGGACCTCTGCAGGCAGAAGCTCGATCACGTTGCCATGGGATCCACCCTGGTGAACGTGTGAGTCCTGTCCACTACCTAGAAGGTGTTATTCTTTTAAATGGTGGTATTTTGAATAAGGCTGCCTATGTTTGTGCATACGTGTAGTGCTAAAAATGTTTAGCATTGATATTAATTTTCACCATTCTTGGCTGAGGAAGCAGGGCAGGAGGGCTAGTCGGATAAATTACAAATGCTGAAATGAGGTGTGTGGAGTATTTGCTTTCAAACTTCAGAAAAAGTGAAAAACGCAGATGTATACACGGACTGAAAATGCCCCAAAGGCATAACCGTGATTGGGTTTCCTGTCTGACAAATTACAAACCCACAGAACAGACACCTCCAGGCAGGGACCCCGAGGTCCCCTCACCTGCCGTAAATCTCCAGCCTCAAGGTGACTGCCGGAGAGCTGACGCGGGAAACGCGCTGAGATACGGCCCATGCCATGCTGTCGTCCTTCTGCAGGGAGGGGAGCCTGGGCCTGCTGGTTGACCCCGCACCCAGTTACAAACACACGTAATTTATTGTTGAATCAAGAAGTAAATTCTTCCGTGCTGCTCTAACCTTCCTTGGAGGTGTCTAAGTTACCAGAGCGTGACTATCGTCTCTCTCTCCCCTCTCCTGCCACCATCCCCCAAACATACTGTCATCAAAAATTCTGAACACACAACACCTAGGTGTCTCAGTCTGTTAAGCGTCTGCCTTCGGCTCAGGTCATGATCCCAGAGTCCTGGGTTTGAGTCCTGTGTCGGGCTCCCTGCTCAGTGGGGAGTCTGCTTCTCCCTCTGTTGCTTCCCCCGCTTGTGATTGTGAGCTCTCTTTCTGTCAAATAAGTAAAGAAAATATTTAAAAAAGAAATTCCAAACACACACCCTAGTGGAGACAATAGCACAGTGAACCCCAGTGCTCCCAGCGTGTGGTGGTGACAATACTGGCCCGGGGCCGGCTTCGTTTCGCCCGAATGCTGCACCCGCCAGCGCGCCCTCCCTGGATTATCGGGAAGCACGTCACCCTCTGGTTCACCTTGACATTGTGGCCTTCCTTTGGGAGAAGTTTTCTGCCAAAAACCAGTGAGCTTGTCCAAGGCACCCGGCTGGTAAGTGCCAGGTGACACCCTTGGGACCTGACACCTGAGTTCTCACTTGCCCCTTGGAAGTGGAGCTCCAGTTCATCGCCAGGTGACTTAACATGAATGCAAGTGAGGTGAGGTTCAAAGAGCTGAGAGCTTTTTCAAAATGGGTGACCTTTCCTGTGGTGCTCTCATGACACGTACGGTAGGTGACGTTCAGGCCAGAGCGGTGACGGATGATAGATCTACACATAGACTCTAAGAACGTGTTCGTGTGTGAGCGTGCACTCTGCTCTGAGTGCGTTCTGTGAAGGCTTCCTCCACTTCAGTTTTTTAGGCAGTATTCCGTTACACTTTGCCCTAGCTAAGCCCTTTAGGAATAGGACTTAAAACAATAAACATACAGTTGATGACTTTATCTTTGGATTTGGCTTATTGAAACAAGTGCTAACTAAAATTCACTGATTTTTAAAAATGTTTTCAATGCATATTTTTAATATGTAGATATAGATTCATACACTTACTTTTTGCTTTTACAAATTACTTGAAGCAAATTTCAATCAACTGGCAGGTGGAGGATTTGACTGTTCTAACAGATTTCTAATTATTCCTCCCGTCTTCCACCTCTCCTACCCCTCCAAATCGCACACTCCCAGAAGTCTTCCAAAAGATGTGGATTTTTTCACGCCGGCCCGACTCGGGCATTTCCGTGATGAGGGTGCAGACAGGTCAGTGCAGAGGCAGCGTGCCGACCCTCCCCACACTCACCTCCTGGCCCCGCCCTCCGCTCCTCCTGACTTCCCGGGTCTGCTGCCTGTATTACACATTTTGTCCTCGCGTCTGCCAGTCTTTCCTAGGACCCGGATCTTGACACCTCCAGTAGCCTACAAACTTCTGGGTCTCAGGGATCGTGCGTCCCTCTTTTCTCACCTCCCTTCCACAGGGAGTTTATTCAATCAGCACGTGTGGTTCATCTGCTCCAAATGAGCCCGTCTGGGAAATCGCATCACTAAACACCTCCAGATTCTAGAGCGGAATAAAGACTTTTGAAAGAATGAACGAATGGCCACGGGTACCAGAGAGGTGTCTGGAAGATGACATTGCCGAGGGGTCGGCTGCCTAGGAAGGTCTTCTGTCTCAGGCTGGGGTGGGGCACCTGTTCTGGGATGACACCTTTTGCAGGCTGGGGTCTGACACCTGTCCCGGGCTGGGGTCTAACACCTGTCCCAGGGTGGGATCAGAATTCTATTCGGGGGTGGAATCTGACACCTGCCCTGGGGTGGGATTTTGATTATGGGAGAAAATGTTGAATTCTTTGTCAATGAGCAAGGGATATAACAGTTTTCTGTGAAAAAAAGCTAGTGGTTTGTTCTGTATTTAAAAAGTTAGCTGAGCTCCTAACAAAGCTTAATTCATCAAAACAATAATTTCAATGAGATAAAAGAGACTAGCCTTGGAAAATTTATGAAAGACAATAACAAGTTCATTTTTCTTCCAGATATTTTAACAATATTTTAACATTTTAAGTAGCTTTGAGCAGCATTTCTACACCCTGAATAATCACTTTGTTAGTAAGAATGGACCAAAAACCCCTAAACGCTGCTCGTGTCCTTTAATCGACATGTTCCGGTGCCCGAGACTCCCGTGCTATATCTGACCTTGACCTTGAACAGTCCCATGGAAGAATTCAGAAACTCCAGGGTCAACAAGAGGAGAAGACCAGGTGGCCTTGGACAGCAGTCCCTTGAATGAAGCAGCTGTGAATTCTGCCCTTTGTCCTGGAGCTCTGACCCCCTCGACCAGAGTGACCATGCAAGTGTATTTTGTCCAAACGAGGACACTTTTAAGAACAGAAAAAGGCGTGTTACTCTGGGGCGACAGGACTAAACCGTGAATCCCCACGGCAGACAGGATGGATATTGAATGCCAACTGGACTCTCTAATCGATTAATCACAGCTTCCCACGGCAGAAGAAATATCGGCAGCCAACTGTGGGCAAAGCATACGCTTCGTGAAGTGGGATTCATGAGCGTGGATGGAAGTAGGTTAGATTGTGAGAGCCTATCCACGCTATGACCATATTCAGATTGCAGATAATTTCGTGATTATCTGCTAGACGCTCGGCATTATTTTTTGGATCTTCTACTCATTATACCAGTTTCATAAAGAATGAAACAGCCTCTGAAGGGTAAGGTAACTCGGGGAACCTGGTGGGAGAATCTGCACAGAGACAGGGCTGAGGCCCAGCGTGTGCGTCTGAGCCACGGTCCCCACCCCCGTCTCCGTGCTGGGGGCTGGGCTGCAGTGATGACGCAGGGACCTCAGTTTTAGCAGAGTCACTGGTTAAAGAGCAAAGGATGCTCTGCAGGGAGACACGGGGGGCAGGGAGATGAGCTGCCCAATTATCAGACTGAGAATCTGAAAGAAAACAGCTGTAATAGAAATAGAGCAGACGGGATTCGTCCACGACGAGGTGGCAGAAGGAGGCAGAGGGAGGAGACAAAGCTTCCTGACTTGATGGACCCTGTTTGTGGTACAAACAGGAAAACAGACGGCGAGTGAGGTGGGATCTGAGCCAGACGCAGCGTAATCGGTGAATGCCCATGGTCCGAGTGTGGATGCAGACAGACGCGTTGTGGCTTCAAACCCAATTTTCAGAACGGGTTGATCAACCACGTCTCACTGGTAGATTTAGCGTATTATCCTTAGGGTAGAGTCAGTGAAAACATTTCTTACAATACCCCCTATCCTCACAAGATATTTTGAAGTTATTACAGAGATTGCTAAACTAATCAGTTAATAACTCTAAAAAAACCCTTAAGTTTAATAATTTTAATAATTTTAACGGGTCCCGTCTAAGCTAACTCGTAACTGATCTTCTGTTACCTCGTAACAGGTAACAGGTAAATAAAACTATCTCACGAGTTGGTTTCATGTGCAGATACCCCTCCGGGTTGACGGGGCTCTGTGCCCCCCCTTCAGCGGCTCCGAGTGTTACCACGTGTCGGCCGCGGGACGTCTCCTCACATACCTCAGAACCTCATCAAGATCCAGGTCACATTCCAGGAAACGCACCCATTTGAAGGATGCAGTTCAGTGGTTTTCGTTCATCCACAGCTCGGCGAAGCCACTTCCATCCCAGCCCCCAACCAGAGACCCCATGTGTGTCGTCGGCGGTGTCCCTATTCCTGCTCACCCCCACCCCCCGCAAGCCGTCTTCCATACCTGGATTTGTCTGTCCCCATACTCCACACACGCGAAATCCCGCCACGTGACATCTTTTGCGACTGGCTTCTTGTCACGTAACACAGTCCTCTCCAGGCTTGTCGTTGGCGTGGTGCGTCCGTATCTTCTCTCCTGCTCAGCAATGCTCCACTGTACGGACAGACCACATTTCATCCATCCATTCATCCGTTGATGGACCTTTGAGTCGCTTCCGATTTTTTGGCTATTCCGAATAATGCTGCTGGAAACATTTGTGTTCAAGTTCTGGTTCAGTTCTCTTGGACGTACACATCAGAGTGGAACTGCTGAATCATATGGTAACCTTACGTCTAGAATTTTGAGGACCTGCCAACTGTTTCCCAAGTGGCTCTGACCCTTGATTCCCATCAGCAATGTATAAGGTTCCAAATTCTGGACGTCCTCACCAGCGCTTGTTACCGCCTGCTGTCTTCCCGTGAGCTGCCTCATGGGTGTGAAGGGAGAGCTCGTGTGCTTCTGATTTGTATTTCCATAACAACTAATGACGGACGCATCTTCTTGAGTGCTTATTAGTCATTACACATATATGCTTATATATATTATGTTATATATTATACATTTTCTTTGAAGAAACGTCTATTCAAATCATTTGCCCATTTTTTAAGTTGGATTGTCTCCTATTTACTGAGTTGTTCGTAAGAGAGCTTAGATGTCTTTCAGATGGAAGTATATTTTCAGTGTGATTTGCAGATATTTTGTCCTATTCTGTGGACTGGGATTGTCTTTTCACTTTCTTGATGGTGTCCCTTGAAACGTAAGGCTTTTGAAAAATTTTGATGACGTCCAATTTGTCTATTGTTTTCTTTTCCAGCTCATGCTTCTGATGCTGCATCCTAGCAACCGGTGCAAACCTCAAGGTCATGACAATTTACCAGCTGCTTCCTTCTGTGCGTTCGGTTAGGCGTACGATCTACTTGCAGTGTTGCATGTGTTGTGCAGAAGGGTGGCCTTCATTCTCCTGCATGACGTGACCCAGTTGTCCCAGCTCCACTTGCTGAAAAGACTATTCTTTTTCTATTGAATTTTTTGACACCCCTGTTGAAAACCCACTTATCATAAACATGAGAATTTGTTTCTGGCCTCCTGATGATATTCCACTCATCTCTCTGCTTGTATTTATGCCAGCACACACTGCCTCGGCCACTGCGGACTTGTAGGACGTTATGAAATTGGGAGATGTTAGCCCTCCAACTTTGTTTTTCTTTTGAAAGATTGTTTTTGGCTATTCTGGACTCATTGGTTAGCTCTGACAGTTTTTTGGTGCATTTCTTAGCATTTTCTGTATATGAGATTGTGTCCATTGCAAACAAACAGAAATGCACTTCTTCCCCTCTAATCTGGCTGCCTTTTATTTCTTGTTCCTGTCTAATTGTCTTGGTAAGGATGAAACCACCAAAGTGTCTTCCAAGTGTCTGGACCATTTTACATTCCAGCAGCAGTGAATCAGAGTTACTGTTGCTCCTTATCCTTCCAGCCTTTGGTGCTGTCACTGTGCCAGAGTTTGGCAGTTCTCACTGGTGTGCAGGGGTATCTCATTGGTTTAATTTGTGTTTCCCCAATGACATATATTGTGGGTGTCTTATTTTCTATCTGTATATCTTCTTTGGTGACATGCCTGTTAAGGTTTCTGGCTCATTTATTAATCGGGTTGTTTGTTTTCTTATCATTGAGTTTTCTTTTTCAGCTTTCACTTCCTTTGTGCACAGGGCCTCAAGGTCAGCTAGAGGAGAGTGACTCCTCCCTCTTCTTCCCAGACCATTTCCTGGGCTGGCCCGCAGTCCTGCAGACACGCGCAGCCTGTGGAGAGCCAGGAATGTGTTTAAGCTTCCCTTGTTCATCTAGTGCTGCAGGATTTCCGTTCACTGTCTTCTAAGCTCTCAGTTTCCCCAGCTGAAATCCCAATGTCAGGCTGCTGAGATATTGCCAGCAGTGTGCTGTGATTCTGGCACACTCCTGGGCTTCAGTTTTGCACCTTCCCCCGGCTAAGACTTCCGGAAGAGCTGCAAGTCCATACACAGTACTCACTCTGTTGGGGGGGGGTGCTTTTTTTTTTTAAGATTTTATTTATTTATTTATTTATTTATTTATTTATTTATTTAGAGAGCAGGAGTAGGGGGAGGGACAGAGAGAGGGAATTTTAAGCAGACTCCCTGCTGAGCACAGAGTCCAACATTGGGCTCGATTTCATGACCCTGAGATCACAACCTGAGCCAAAACCAAGAGTCAGACGGACACTTGACCAACTGAGCCACCCAGGTGCCCCATGGGGATAATATTTTTCATGGAATTTCAATATTGGTCAAATGTGCCCATATCTGCAAAGCTTTGGCTTTCGGCTTCCACACCAAAGAGCTGGAGAGGAGGGAAGGACAGGAATAGCAGAGCCAACTGTTGACCATGGTTCAGAAAGCTCTTGTAGATAGACAACTGGCGGCTCCTCTCTTGCTTTGGTTAATCACCAGAATTCCGAAATGGTTTACTTTAATTGTTATGCCAGTATTTTTATTGTTTTGGAGGGAAAGCCAGTTCACTGAGACATTCACTGGCGTTCCCGAAGCCAATCTCTCTCAGCTGTATTTTGTGATTACTCATCAAGAGACAACCATAAGGAGAAAACATGGTGTGTTCAAAATACTACTCAATGCATTACGGGAAAACTTCTGAGAATTTGTATTATTTAAATTTTGCTTTTATATGACTCTGTAAACTTCAAAGAGAATTTATTTTTTTATAGATTTGGATGCAATAAGTTATTAACATATATGCGCAATACAGCAGTCTGAAAGGATTATAATATACGTGTAGACTTCGTTTCTTATACAACAGAATATTGAATGTAGTAAAGAAAGTACACTATTTGTGAATGATTCTAATTACTACCTTTTTTCTTAAGAGGACATTTTTGAGTTATCATTAAATGAACTGGGAAGCAAGCAACATGGGAAGCCTCAGCATTCCAAGGACTTACTCAGCCTCAACACTAAAAGCTTCCACACCCAGAAGTCGTAAGACTTAATGAAAATCAGAACAATTAGAACAAAGGAAGGAAACCACACTATTGATTAAGAAAGCAACTTCAAATCCTGGGATAGAACAGTGAAAGTCTTGGTGGGGTAGGTGCTTTAGAGTTCTAAGCTGTCTTATTCGTTTTTGTCAGTGAAATGTTTGTTGTTTCCTATGAAATAAAAAACAGATGAAAAGAAGTCAGATGGTCTCAACTATGTGAATTATTAAGTCTGGAGCAAAGCAAGAACTTGCAGCCTTCTGAGACCTCATTCCAGCTAGCTCTATCCAGGTTTAAGAAGTTGTAGAAAATCTCTGGCTATCTGTCATTGACCGTTTCTTATGGAAACCTTTGAATCAGAATGGCTTACACACTAATGCTTTACACATTTTTGGAATTTTCCCATCTTGGATGGAAATAGCCACCCTTTCTCTGCCTTTCACGCAATACCAGCATCCGGCGGGCCGGTGTGGGATGGTCCACGCTATGATCGGAAATCCAGGGGGCTCCTCAGATGCTAAGAGGGCTGTCTTTTCAGGCTCAGATGTTTTACAGAACTGTGCCCTATGTAATCCATTTGACACTTAATCATGAGCCATCTGGGACTTCGATCCCAAGGCTTCGCTGCTGTGTAACTTCCACATGTTTCTGTGCTCTCTCTCCACGAGCACTCCGTGAGAACTTTAAGGACAAAAACGTCTCAGCCTTTTAAGATGAGCTTCATGCTGGCCAGCATCTTGCCTCCCGTCAACACAACAGTGTTTTGTGATTTGATTAAGCAAAGGCTGTGCCACTTTCTGAGCAATATCATCCTCTTCAAAAGAATAAAGTTAATCTGAGGTCCCGAAGGCTGGAAAGCAGAGAATGATCTGAAAATTCACTCTACAAAAGCTCAAAATGACTCTTCTATCTGAGAGGCAGGAGTGCGGGATCTTCTGCTCCAGCCACCTGAGGGCTGCTGTCCACCTGCGGGTCAGGGAGCACTGACTCCAAATCACGAAGAAAAGTGTGTGCGTTCACATCTGAGATCGAATTATGAATCTTTTGTCTTTGCCAAAGCAGTGACTTTCTATGCTTCCTTTTTTGATCCAGTAAAATATTTGAGACCTACCACCGAAAATGGGTTTCTTTCTAGTTATTTTGGGTTTTGTTTTACTTTGTTTTAGGGTTTATTATTTCCTGTGAAGAAAACTGTAGTTTCCACCTCACTTTGCTCATTTAATAGTTATCCATGTGCAAAGCACGGAGCACGCCTCAATATCATCAGTAAATTGACAATGAGAAGTCAGAAAGAGCAAAGAGTGTACATGCATTGCAGGAGTACCCATGAAAATCTGCTTAATGACAAGATGGGCATTTTTACTTTATTTTATTTACTATTTTTTAAATTTAAATTCTAGTTAGTTAACATATAGTGTAATATTGGTTTCAAGAGTAAAATTCAATGGTTCATCACTTACATACAACACCCAGTGCTCATCACAAGGGTCCTCTTTAATCCCCATCCCATCCCGCCCCTCCCCCACCTCCCTCCCTCCATCAGCCCTCAGTTTGTTCTCTATGTTAAGAGTCTTTTATGGTTTGTTTACCTCTCTCTTTTTTTATTCCCTTCCCATATGTTCATCTGTTTTCTTTCTTAAATTCCACATACGAGTGAAATCATCTGGTACTTGTTTTTCTCTGACTTACTTCACTTGGCATCAGACTCTCTAGTTGCACCTGCATCATTGCAAATGGCAAGATTTCATTCTTTTTGATGGCGGAGTAATATTCCACTGTATATATACCACAACTTCTTTATCCGTTCATCAGTTGGTGGACATTTGGGTTCTTTCCATAGTTTGGCTGTTGTTGATAATTCTGCTATGAACATCGGGGTGCACGTATCCCTTTGAATCTGTATTTTTGTGTCCTTTGAGTAAATACCTAGCAGTGCAATTGTAGGTCTTAGGGTAGTTCTATTTTTAACTTTCTAAGGAGCTTCCATACCGTTTTCCAGAGTGCATTTTTAGATGAAGCCCATTTTAAGTCTATTTAACTATTTTTTTTAAGTGAAAAACATAATTTGATTTACTGTCTTTTTGTATGCATATTAGGTAAGGGTACAAAGGTTACTTCAGTATCTTGACATGTAAGGATATGTGAACAAAACTGTATTCTGAGTTTGGGATTCCTCAAGTCATTCTCTTCATGGAGTCAGCTGCCTCAAGAAGATTTTAGTCCATCATTTACTGGCCTGTCTTCATGCATTCAGGAAGCCCCAGCTGTGGGATGGTGACGTGCTGGAGAGGTGACAGCTGGGAACGCAAGTCGGTAGGTTAACGGCACAAGCAGAACCGTCATGGCTGCCATGTATTCAAGTCCCACAAAGTGTTCAGTGCTTCGCACACATGATTTCTTGTACTAACCCCAAGGATGCTCTCCCACCTTAGAAAGCAAGCCACTGAGATGCGGGAGCGTTATCCGTCCACACAGATTCCTCACCCCTCCCAAACCCTTGCTGACACGCCTCCGTGTGTCCTCCTGAATTTGGATCCCAGATTCTTGCTTTCCTGCCCCAGTGCTTTCCCCTCTGTCCCAGATGACCGCCATGTGATTACAGAATACACTGCTTCCCTGTTTCCATGGTCCACTCCAAAATAAACTCATCCTCCTCACCTCTTTGAAAACCATTGCTAAGGTGCTTGCTCCTTACTTTAAGCTACTTTGCCTCCGTCTTACACCGTAGCGATATGTCGGGCTTATACCCAAGATAGGGAAAGAAATCACCCAACTCAAGACCTGGAAGACAAACCAAACAAGAGAGAGAGGGAAGAGTTTAAACAGGTCATGTGAGAAGACAGAAGACGGTATCAGGATTCCGGGAAGGTCCAGCTCTGTCCACAGCAGAAGCTGCCGTCTTGGCGAACGTTAGCTCTGGTTCAGGAAAGCAAGATAAGGAAGGGATAGTTAATACAAACCAATAAATCTCCCCTGCACGCAACCTTGTATCTGAATATGTCAAAAATAAACTTAGACAGGAAATATGCAACCTACACCAGTGGCCAGATACATTTATTAGCAATAAGTGACTTTTCCAAAGATGTAGCATGAGTTAAAAAAAAAAAAAAGATGCACGAATGGGAAGTAAGCACATGAAATAGCACTCAATATCATTATTGATCAGGAAAGTGGAAATGTAAAAGCACAACAAGATTCCACCTCATATCAACTACCAGTGAGTGTGACTAATACTAATCAGATTGACAATACTGAGGGTTGTGACGTTATAATTAGCAACCAGAATTCTCCTTCACTCCTGGTAGGAATGAAAATTAGGGCCCTCTCTTTGGAAATCAGCTTGACAGTTTCCTATAAAGTTAAAAAACACCTAAAATATAATCCAGTAATTACTTTCCTGGATTCTTATCCAATAGAAATAAAAACACTGTTCATATACAAATGTCCATAGAGGTTTAATTTGTAGGAGCTGGAGCTGGGAGCAGTGCGATGCCCGTCAGCAGCTGAAGGGACAAGCAAGTCTGGCACATCCATGCAGTGGGATAGGACTCAAAACTTTCTCTTAAAGACCTGGTGATACCGAACTATGCAGGTATATTTCCAAATCCTGAGGATGACGAAAAGGAAGCAAAATGGAAAAGAGTATTCGTAATCTGCTTCTATTTACCTGACACTCCAGGAAGTTCCCTTCTAATCTCAAGTGACAGAAAGCTTATCAGTGGTTTCAGGGCAGGTGGAGAGTATGGTGGACGGAGAGGCACAGGGGAATGGGGGGGGGGCGGAGATGAACCCTTCTCAATCTTCATGTAACGACGTTTACATCTGTGCATACATTTGTCGAAATACATCCAACTCTAGACTTAAGAGGAGTGCATTTCGTATTCTGCAAATTCTATCTCCGTCATGTTGATTTAAAAATAAAAAAGAGGGGCGCCTGGGTGGCACAGCGGTTAAGCGTCTGCCTTCGGCTCAGGGCGTGATCCCGGCGATCTGGGATCGAGCCCCACATCAGGCTCTTCTGCTATGAGCCTGCTTCTTCCTCTCCCACTCCCCCTGCTTGTGTTCCCTCTCTCGCTGGCTGTCTCTGTCTCTGTCAAATAAATAAATAAAATCTTTAAAAAAAATAAAAATAAAAAAAAATAAAAATAAAAAGGAAAGGGAGGACAGTAGCTGGGGACTCACACTTATCCTGCGGATTTGAGGAGCTGGCATCAGTGGAAGCCGCTGCCTCCCTGAACAGGGAGGGACCAGCAGCAGCTACCGCTCTGCTTGTCCCTCCTTTTCTTGCCATTAATGACATAAAGCTTAACAAATCTACACCCAGTTCCTGTATACAGGGGCTTCCCCCACACCGCCAAGTAATTCTGCGACACCAGCTGGGAGTCCTACAGTCCCTCCGAGTCAGTTCTGACCTGTCTCCCTGGAGGCAGTGCAGCCCCCAGAGGTTAGGGGCTCAGATCCACACGCCCCGCCCCTTTCCACCTGTCACACAGCCCAGGAGCTGGGGCCTCAACCTATGGGCTATAGATTGGCAGTTCCTACAGCTTCCTTTCTGGGTCTGATTCATTTGCTGAAGAGGCTCATGGAACTCAGAGAAACATTTTACCTACTAGATGATAGGGTTATTAGAAATGCATGTGCCTCAGGAATGGCCAGATGGAAGAGGTGCACAGGGCAGGTGTGGGGAGTGCGCCAAGCTTCTGTGCTCTCCCCAAATCTCCATGTTTCACCAACCTGGAAGCTCTCCAACCCCACACGTGTGGGATTTCGTGGAGGCTTCATTACACAGGCATGACTGATCAAATCATTGTACATTGGTGATTGAATCCCCCCTCCAGCCCCCATGCCTCCCCTGAGGTCAAGGTTAGGGGTGGGACTGAAAGTCCAAGCCTCTAATCATGTGATTGGTTCCCCTGGCAACCTGCCCCCACCCTTAGGGCCTTTCCAAAATCACCTTGTTAACACAACAAAAGACACCTTGGTCACTCTCTTCACTTGGGAAATTCTGAGCATTTTAGGAGCTCCAAACCAGAACAGGGGAAAACCCAAATACATATATTTCTTTTTACAAATCACAATATCACGAATTCTGAGCAAGATTTTAGTTGTTCTCATGGAACGTGATTTACTGTGGTCCAATGCCATTCAAGTATGGAAGTTTGGGCTTTTCCCTCCAACCCACCGCCCACTTCGTTAGATTTCACCCTCTTTTTGGGGGCAAAGGACCCTAGTACTCAGAGATGTTTGGAAGACTGGGTGATCAGAAAGAGCTCTGAGGAGGGTCTATCCACATTGGAGGAAATAACACTTGAAATAAATTGCCAGAGACATCATTACTGACATGCTGAAGCTTTAACCAAAATAAAGATAACTTTTGAATTAATTATAAATGCATGAAATTAGCTGTCTTCTCTATGCACAAGATCTCTAATTTGATGATTCCCTTGCAAACTTCATTTGCAAAATATTTTAAAGTTGATTAAACCCTTTGACAAATGTTATGTCTTGATACAATCATTTTGACGAGGGAACAAAAGGCCAGCTGAGGACAGAGCAGAAACTGACACCCCGCACCCCACCATGGGATGTACGTGACATTCCTCAGGCACCCCCGGCTGCCCTAAAGGAAGAAGAAATAGTTAACCTATAGAGACCACAACTGTGCAAGACCTGAGTCTCCCTCAGTTTACAAATGTCTTAGCGAGCTACAAGAACAAAGCATTTCTATCAGTAACGAGCTTCCGGAAGGGAATGTAGATACAATTGAATGTCCTTGTAACCTGCAGCCCATTGACAGATACTTGAAGCGACCAGAGTGTAATGTTTCTCCAGGAAGCCCCCAACTATCTTCATGTTAACGCCTTGCTGGAGGGTAAACAGCCTTCACTTGACCATTGCAAGGCCTCTGGTATCCTGTGAATCTTATTTAACATATGAAAATCTCTTTGCAACCTCCCTTTTCCTTACCCCCCCCCAGCACCCTAGTATATAGTCAGCCACCCCTCACTATCCCCGGGGCAGCAGCTCTTTCTGCCCACGGGTCCTGTCCCTGTGCTTTAATAAGCCACCATTTTGCACCAAAGACATCTCAAGAATTCTTCCTTGGTCCCCGGCTCCGGACTCCACCCCACCGAACCTCACCGATATTCCACAACCCCATCAATTTCATTACCAAATTTTGGATGTCTGCCCGTCTCTCATTCTCTCAGTCTCTCCGAGTCTAGCTGACTGGCATGCTTCCTTCCTAAATCTTTGTAATGATATTTACTGTGACATTAACTGTAATGAAAGAAGCAACGTGCAGACAGAATATGGCTTCAATCAGGACATCTTAACACGCTGTGGAGAAAACATCACTTGGCAATTTACTTGCTTTACATTTTATTTGCTGTTTTCAAAAGTTAAATACCGCATTAAAAAAAACCGAAAAAGCGAATTTTGACAAGTATTATACAAACATCTCTAGTCTTTCTCCTTAATAGTTATATTCCCATCTGGCAATGGAGCGAACCGATTGAGTCGACGAGAAGAGAGGAAGACTGGGTCTCTCTCTTGGGTCATCAGTGAACCGCCAGCAGGCAAGGTGCCCGTCTTCCCATGGAGAGTCCTGCCTCGTCTCCGCAGAGCTAACTCCGTTCATCGTAATAGGAGCAAATAGCGAAGTCTCTGCACTTCTCCGTGCCTGTAACAGCTGCCACACAAGGTGTCCCTCTTCACTTTTACAAACAGCATCAGAAAATTGGCAAGTGACGTTGTGGTTCCGTTTTCACTACCAACACGTGTATACTTCAAGTACTAAGTACACTTGGTTAAAAGCATTAAAATTACAACGTACTCTTCTCACACTTTTTAAATGGAAGGCATCAAAATAATAAATGTTTTCGTAGGTGTTTGTAGGTGTGAGCACCCATCCCCGGCGATGCTGTAACACACACTCTGTCCTCAGCTCTGGGTTACTTTGCCAGATTTCTGGCTCCGTCTGCTGTTCGGACATCAGCTGTTCAGAGCAAGGCTGCCTCTAACACGATCCCTTCATCTCTCTTTGCTATCTCTCGGGTTCTGTGATTTGGTAAGTCTGGTGTACGCTCCTCGTGCCCACTCCCCGAGTCACCCCTGTGCCAGAGCCCTCGGCGAGAAGCTGTCGCGGGCCGGGCCTTCGCTCCTGGACGCTTGTCTGTCTCACGGGCACAGACGTGCCCTCTGACTCCCTCGCTGGACCGCCGGCTCCGGGGAAGGCGGTCCGCAGTGTCGCGGCACCCATGGCCCTGGCCTCCCGGTCAGTTCACAGCTCCGCCAGGACTCTCAGGGCACTGCCGTTCCCTTTAGCACTGGACACACACGAAAAACTCAAAATACCCAATCATATTATCTGTGTTCCCATGATAGTTTCTTACAGGGTTGTATTCACTTTTATTTGTTTAATTCATCATAAATTATCAGTTGATTCTAAAATTTGAAACTGCCCTTTCTCCGCTTTCAGCCTCACAGTGAAGGACCCTGGACGGTTTACTATGTTGCAGATATTTCTTTAAAGTCTGGGTTCCTCGATTCTTTTACAAGACCAAATTTTCATACAGTGAGGTTTTCTTTTAAGAGTATAACTTTGATCCTAAGTGCTTTCTCTAATGTTAGGTTCCAGAATTAAGAACCTGTTTGTATATAGAGAGAGATTTAAAATGTCTCTCAGCTGTTTGACCTTTCCTGTGTTTATTTTAGAAAGTCTCCTGTCAATCGACTTTCATTGCCTTTGCTGGCTTCCTTCTGTTTAGTCTAATCGAGGTGAAAAATACAAATTAACCAGGTTCAAGTGTATATACCGTCCATCATATAACAAGTAAAGTGAAATCGCCAAGTGGTGAGGGAGCAGCAGGCAAGTGGGGGGCAAGGCACGAGCTGACACCCCACAGTCCTCGCCCCCGGCTGGGATTCACGTGACCTTCCTCTGGCCCTCCTGGCTGCCCCAGGACCAGAAAAGGGGAAAACACGTGGTTAAAGGACAGAGATCACAGTCCTGCGGGACAGGAGTCTCCATCAGTTTGCAACGGGCTCAGTGATTTACAAGAACAAAGCCATTTCCAGAAACCGAGAGACTCCATTCCTTCGAGCCCCAATGTCACCTTCCCTCCCTAGGATAGCGAATCTCCTATCATCAGTCCCTCCTCACGACCCCAGGGCAGCTCGTCCCGCCCACGGGTCCTGTCATAAAAAAACACCTTTTTGCCCCAAAGACATCTCAAGAATGCTTCTTTGGCCACTGGCTCCCAACGCCACCACTTCAAACCACATCACATCCAGTGAGAGATAAGTGGTTTGGGAGGAAGGTAAATTCAGAGCTATACCCCACATGATCACTGAAAGAAATTTCATGTAAGAAGAAATGGATAAATGTTAAAAACCAGTTTTTTTTCCTGGCAATACGGCAGATAAGACAGCCTGGGTAAGTCTGCCATTACAAGCAGCTGGATATGCTGAACCCATCCATACACACACTCTCGTGAGCTCACACACACGTATACACGTGTGTACACAAGGGATCCTATTATATGTAGTTGAAATATTGTAGGAGAGGCTCCAAGCTGAAGCTCGAGTTCAGTACAGCCCGAAGCTTGTTCTCCTGACAGCAGCGGCCAAACCCAACAAAACCTGAGCGGCTAAGGTTTAATGTTGTTAGTTACGTAAGAAAACTCAGAACTTAGTTCAATACTGCACTTGGGATTCTGGCTAAGCTGCCATAACAAAGATCAGATACTCTCTTGCCTTAAGTGTGAAGAAGAAAAAAAAAGGCAAACTACATAAAAAGAAAAGCATTCAGCCTCTAGCTTGGGCAGTGATCTCTGATTCAGGAAACAAATGAGGGGGTCCTGCAGGTGCCCCAGGCCCAGCCCCTGGGCAGGAAGACGGCCTCTTGCAGCACATGGTTGGGGGAGCACACTCCCCAGGGTCTCCGGGAGATGCCAGGGCTGGGAGAACACAGAAGGTAGAGGACAGGAGAGGAGAGCCACACAGCACAGTTCTGGAGAGATCTTCAAAGGATTTTTTTTATTTGCAGCTAAATAAGGAACAGAGCTCCACCAGCAAGCTCAACTCCCTGAGGCCAGGGGACAGAGCACTTTACAACAATCACTCAAAGTCACAAGAGGAGGGGGGTGGCTCGCGTTTCCAATGCCCAGAATTCAGAAACTCCAAAATATGTGGGGCATCAAATTAAATACTCGGAAGGGCATTGCTTCAGTATGTGGCGAAGTTACATCCAGAATCAAGTCTGACTTGGTCCCACCTAACAAAACTCAAAAAATCAAACCTTAAAAAAATCAAGTTGCCTTAAGTAAGTTTACTGTGTCTCAGTTCCAACCTCAAAAGCTTCTAACATTATACAAAAATTCAAGTCCAACAAGTAAGTTGACAATGCCTGACATCCAGGTAAAAATCACCAGTCATGGAGCACCTGGGTGGCTCAGTCAGTTAAGCATCTGCCTTCAGCTCAGGTCATGATCTCAGCGTCCTGGGATCGAGTCCCACATCGGGCTCCTGCTCAGCGGGGAGCCTGCTTCTCCCTCTCGCTCTGCCTGCCACTCGTTCTCTCAATCTCTTGCTCTCTCTCAAATAAATAAAATCTTTAAAAAATCACCAGTCATGTAGAGAAATAGGAAAATATGATCCATATTTAGGAAATCATGACATATGATATAATGATATAATGATGACATAATTAGTGCAAGGACGCTAAGTAGCTATAATAAACTCCATGTGTCCTAGAAGGGGCTGTGGCAAAAGGTGGCCCAGGGGACAAACCTAGCTGCATGCAGACTGTTTTTATAAATCAAGTTTTATTGGCACATGACCACATCTGTTCACCTGGGGAGTGCCTATGGCTGATTTCACGCCATGAGGGCCGATTTGAGGAATTTCAAAAGGAACTCTGTGGCCTGCAAATCTTAGAATGGCCCCCACTTGCTGGCCCTGGGTCCCAGGAGACCGCAGGGAGCATGGGTGTCAATGAAAGCGCCAAACGGGGCCCACGTCAAACATCTGGCAGTAAAACATACAGCGTCTGTGATTTAAAAATACAGCAGTTAGATTAAGAACTGATCTGATGTTGAAGAACTTAAGAATATATTCAAAGAAATAATGGCCTTATCATTTCCCACTTCTATGAAAACTGTAATGATCCACAAAGCTCATTCATTAATCCTGAGGCAGAAGGAATTGAAGAAAGTGAAACCGAGGCCCGTCCTGGTCTAATTGCTTAAAAAGAGTTCGAAGGAGAAAATATTAAAGCATCTAAAATAAAAACAGATATATCAGAGGACAAAATAAGTATGACGATGGGGTTTTCATTGGGAATGATGCAAACATGCTTACGGTGCTGAATTTAAACTGTTCACTTAGCATCCTGTAGCCCCAGAAATCCAACCAGCACAAGGGAGAGTAAAGACATCTTTAGGCCTAAAAAAACGGAAGAAATCTTTTAGGAGCACTCTTTTGCCCTGCACAAAACAGGAAAAGTCCTTTAGGCAGAAGAAAAATGTGATTTGTGGGGAAAATACAATACTTTTTATGTATCATATATTGACTTTTTAAGTACAAATATAGCAAAGCATGATACAAGTTATGAGACATTTAGAAGTGAAAAGTCTGGTGACAACAGCACAAACCCAGAAGACAGGACAGGGAGCATGTTTGTAGGATTCTCACCCTGCACAGGGACGCCAGGTGATTCCTGCAGGGAGGCTGAGCTAAGTAGCAGCGGTAAATGCTCGCCTGATGCTAGAAAACATGTCCATCCCAAAGAAGTTAATAAAAGAGAAGAAAGGGAAGAAAGAGTGAATGAGACAAATGGAAACGATGTGGGGACCAAAGGCGGAAGGAAATGTAGATAAAACTAACTGTGCAGGAGCTGCCCCGGGTCACGAGGAGTGTGGCCCATTATATACCCTCAGGTTGGGAGGGGGTAGGGACAGCGTGAGTCTCTAAGGAATTTCGGAAGCAAAGTGTCCAGGCCCTTGAGGGGGCCAGCTATTGTTGGGGGAAGGGCATTTATTACCATCTAATAAAACCTGAGTCATGAGACCCTTCAGATGTCTACCGATGGGCCATATGCTTGGGGGACGATTGCTGACATGTATCTTGGCGGGGAGAGATAAAGGAAGTTTCCAAAGGAATTTCTATATGTTAAAGTAGACGTACAGGATCCTGGGGGGCGGGGGCGGGCTAGGATTGCCTTTGCCCTCAGCAAAGTATTCACACCGAGGCAGCTGAGTCCCTAGAGGAAGGTCACTCTGCCTGTTCCAAGGACTTGTCAATGGGCTGTAGGGAGTAAGGAAATTTCATAATTTTTCTTCTGCCTTTGTTCCCACATCCCTGATAACCTGCAGCCCACCGACAAACACTTGAGGCAGGCAGAGTATAACCTTCTTCCTGGAAGCTCCCTGCTGTCACACGTTAATGCTTTGCTGGAGGGAAAAACGACTTCAGCGGGACCATAGCCGGGCCTCCGGGATCCTGTGAGTCTTCTTCAGCAGATCGAAGTCCCTTCGGAACTTCCCTCTGTCTTGACTTCCCCCAACCCCAAAGTCTATCATCAGTTGCTCCTCACAACCCCGGGGGCAGCAGCTCTTTCGGCCCACGGGTTCTGCCCAGGGCTTTAATAAAACCACCTTTCTGCACCAAACACGTCTCAAGAATTCTTCCTTGGCCCTGGGCTCCGAACCCCAACACTCCAAACCACATCAGAAAACACGTAAGGCGCTAATCTAAAGCTCAGACATTTCAAATCACATGAACATGAGATGATCCAAACACCTTCGATTCAAAGTTAGAGATTATCAAATCGGATTTAAAAATCAAATTGAATAAAGGATTCAGATATTTGCTGTGCGAAATGCCCATTTTAAAAATAAAGACACGTATGGGTTAAAAATAAAGGAAAACAAAGATGTATCTTGTAACCCAAGTAAAATGAGATGGCTCTATTAATATTAGAAGTTGGGTTACGGAATAAAGAACATTATAGGTAAAAAGAAGGTCCTTTCACAATAATAAATGGTTAAATGAATCAGAAGGACATAATCCTGAACAATTAGTGTTCATCCACCGCCCAGAGCAAACCTGATTGCCTCAGGGCAGACCAGACAAGTCACAGTTCCAGTTGGAGGCAAGATCCCGACCACAAAACCAGAAAAGTGCACAGAAAATCAGCAAGGTCACAGAATCATGCCTTCACCAGGTCGAGAGAACGAAAACATTTAAATCACCGCACGCAAACACATCGGAATACAGAGTTGTTCAGGTGCACGTGAACATTTACCAAAACACATGTGTTCTTGATGGGGTTGCGGGATATCAGTGAGGTTCAGTGGGGTGGAGTCCAGAGCCCATGACCAAGAAAGAATTCTTGAGGCGTCTTTGGTGTAGAACGGTGGCTTATTGAAGCACAGGGACAGGACCCCTGGGCAGAAAGAGCTGCTGCCCCCCGGGGGTTGTGAGGGAGGCTGATTATATACTGTGGGGTTGGGGGAGGTGAGGAAGAGGGAGGTTTCAAGGAAGTACTTCCTTTTTTTTTTTTTTAAGGTTTTATTTATTTATTTGACACAGAGAGAGAGACAGCCAGTGGGAGAGGGAACACAAGCAGGGGGAGTGGGAGAGGAAGAAGCAGGCTCCCAGCGGAGGAGTCCAATGCGGGTCTTGATCCCAGAACCCTGGGATCATGCCCTGAGCCTCTGAGCCAAAGGCAGACACTTAAGGACTGAGCCACCCAGGCGCCCCTCAAGAAAGTACTTTGATATGTTAAAGAAGACTCACAGGATACCGGAGGCCTTGCCATTGTCAAGTTAAGGTTGTTTACCCCTCTAGTAAGGAGTTAACATGAAGACAATTGGGAGCTTCCTGGAGGCTGCAGATTATAAGGATATTTAATTGTATCTACATTCCCTTCCGGAAGCTAAGTTATTGATACAAATGCTTCATTCTTGTAGAGGGCTAAGACATTTGTAAACTGAGGGAGACTCAAGTCTTGCAGGGTTGTGGTCTCTATAGGTTAACTATTTCTTCGTCCTTTACGGCTGCCGGGAGTGCCTGAGGAATGTCACGTAGGTCCCATGGGGGGGCGGTTGCGGGGTGTCAGTTTCTGCTTTGTCCTCAGCTGGCCTTCTGCTCCCTCATCATTCTGGCCAACAGAATGTTTCAATGCATTTAAAATCATTTAGGTCTTTAATGCTTTATGATTACAGCGGAATGAAACTAAAGATCAGCAACATCTTAAAAATAAGCTGAAAGTAAGATCAAGTTTAACCTGAACGAAGCAGCCAACGGGAAATGCTCCAGATAAATTAGAACTAAAGCTACAAACCAGGAGATGGTGGGGGTGGGGCAGAAGGACTGAGTCAGGAGTGTCAGGAGTGAGGCTGCCGGCCCGCGGCACCGCCACCAGTGCAAGGGTAATTCAGAGGCATGATGCAAGTTGTTTTTATGCCAACCAATTTAACAGTTTAGTCGAAGTGTACGAATTCCTTGAAAGACTCAAGCTACAAAAGCTCACATAAGCATCAGATCATCGAAACAGTCCATCAATTATAGAAATTTAATTTATAGTTAAAATTATCACACCATGAAAGCTCCAGAGCCAGACGACTTCACTGGTGAATATTACCATTTAAGGAAGAGATACTAGTAACTGACACGTTCTTTCTTCCAGAAAACAGAAGCAGAGGATGTCACTTCCCATATTTCCATGGGTCTGTGAACCTAGATGCCAAAAGTAGCCGCGTGCATTTCCAAAACGTACAGAATAATATTCCCGATGAATACAGAGACAGAAATTCTAAGAAGCTGTCAGCAAAATGAATCCACCAACAAAAACACGAATGGCATATTGTGACCAAGTGGCTTTATTCTGGGCACACAGCTTTGGTTTGAAAATCAATCAGTGTAACGCACAGGATAAAGAGATTTGAAAAGAAAAATCACAGGGTCATATTAATAGACACGAAAGAGATTTGACAAAATCCAATATCCATCCACGATGTAAGCTCTCTCAGAACTGAGTATGTAAAGGACCCTCCAGAGCGTGATAACAGGCTTTCCACGCAGAGCTGTAGCTCATGTCCTCCAAGACGGCCAAAGGCAGATGCCTCCCCGCCCCCAGAAGAGTGAGAAAGGGAGTCTGTTCTCCCAACTTGGACCCAAGAAACACTCATCATTCTTAGGGCACTAGGCAGGGAGAAATAACTGGAAAGACAAAAGTAAAAGTACTTGTTCACAGACAGCATGATTACTTGTGTGAAAAGTCCTGGGGAATCCACCAAAGCTGCTGGAATTAATGAATGAATTGAGAATGGTTCCGGGATATGAGGTTAATACACAAACATCAATTGTCCATGACAGTGACAAACACTAGGAGATTGAAAAGAAAACATTTAAAATAAAATAAAAATGTGAAATAGATGGGCATAAGTTTGACAAAAGATGCACGACCCATTCACTGAATACTTTAAAATGCTGCTGCCAGAAAATAAATATATTATATTTATGATTAAAAGACTAAAACTTCTTAAGCCCACAATTCTTCCCAAACTGATCTACAAAAGAATGTAAATAAAAGTTTCATCCAAGTTTTTGTGGAACTAAATACATAAATGAGTAAAAAGGACATTTGAGGCTTCAATAGCCTACTTTCAATATGGATGGAAGTTGATGGAAGATCAGACGGGGATGGGATTTGCTGGAGGCCGGCTGGACCTAGCAGACGACTACACAACCTCCCACCAAACGGCAGCAGGACACGTGACACAACACGCACGCACGCACACGCACACACGCACACACACTCACACGCGCACTCACACGCACGCACACACGCGAGCGCACGCACACACATGTACACACGCATGCACACTCACACGCGCACTAGCACGCACACACACACGAGCGCACGCACACCCACACACGCACACCCACACGAGCACATGCACACACGCTCACAGGCACACGCACGCACATGCACGAGGACACAGACACGCACACGGCACGTTCTTGAGGATATACTGCACCTTTGGCCACAAAATCAGCCTCAATACATCTAAAAGGAGTGAAATCATACAAATCTGATCGCAATTCCAATGCGATTTAGAGATTTTTGGAAATTAAACTATACAAGTCTATATACTAACTGGTCAAAGCAGAAATCACACAGGAATTAGAAAGAATTTTGAAAAGCATGAAAATACCGACAACACATTACAGTTTGTGGAAAGCAGCAAAAGCAGTGGTTGTGGGGAAAATTACAGCTATAAGAAAAAAGATTTCATCAATAGCCAACCTTCCACCTCGAGAAGCTAAAAGAGAAGAGAAAACGGGGGTTGTGACCATAGAAAGAAAGGCCTGATGCTGATCAGAGCAGAAGCTAACTCTGTGCGGAGCAGGAAGGCAGGAAACAACAAAGCCCAAGTGCTGTTACGGGAGAGGCCAACAACCTTGACCCGGCTTCAGCGAGATCAGGAAAACAAGAGAGACCATTCAAACTACTAAATTCAGAAATGAAGTAAGACTTCACTGCTGACCTTGCGAAAGTAAGGAGGATTTTGGGAGCACCTGGCTGGCTCACTTGGTCGAGCCTCCGATTCTTGATTTTGCCGCAGGTCATGACCTCGGGGCTGTGAGATGGAGCCTCGAGTTGGGCCCCACAGTCAGCGTGGAGTCTGCTTGAGATTCCCTCTCCCTCTCCCTCTGCTCCTCCCTGCCCTCCTTGCTTAAGAAAAAAAAAAAAAGTAAGGTGTATTTTAAGGGAATACAATAAATAATTGTAGGCCAAAACATCAGGTAACCTAGAAGTGGACACATTCCCAGGAAGACAGAGAGCACCGAGATGGACCCAAGAAGGGACGGAGACTAGCAGACCTGCAGCAGGAGAGGGACTGAATCCGCAATCGGAAATCTGCCCACAGAAAAGCCCAGGCCCAGACAGCCTCACAAACACATTCTACCGGATATTTACAAGACGATTAACACCAATACTTCACAAAATCTTCCATAAAGTAGAAGATCGAAGTCCTGCTTACCGGCTGCCCCAGGAACACCCGACCGCAGGAGGGAAGAAAGCACAATGAGCCAAAGGAAGGGAAGTTCAGACCAACACAGGACTCACCTGGTCTCACCAGGATTCTGGACCTCAGAGGCTCTTCCAAGCTGTCCTGATTGAAGGAGGGGCCAGCCCTCGCACTCCTGTATTGACCAGTGTGGGGATGGGGACTGCTCCCTGGCAGGAGGGGTTCCTCTGGTGGCGGGATCTGTGTGTTGGAGGGAAAGTGTCCAAGACAGACTCAGCTGGGCCTGCCAGCTGCCAACACTTCCAGCCGCTGGGGGAGCATGTGCCCGGCCCTGCCCCTGAAGTGCAGTCACGCACAGCATGCACCATACAGATGTGAAAACATGGGGAAGAAACAGCGTGATAACAGATGCACCAGATACATCCTGACAGATGTTAATATTACGTCGTAGAACATGTATTTATATCAGACGACTTTAAATGAAAATGCATTATTAGAGAAATAGTCCCTGTATAATGAGAAATGTTTGTCATCAGAAATTATAATATATTGAAAATTGTGTGCATGGACTAAAATAACCTCCAGTTACATAAAGAAAAAAGTTGAAAAACTTACTGGCATAAGTTGAAAACTCACCAATATAATGGAAAGTTTTAACACAACTCTTGTTTTTATTGATAGGATCAGAAGACAGAAAAATGGATAAGAATACAGGAGGTAGGAAGAGCATGAACAGAATAAGGATCACAATCTGAGAATGTACTATCTTTTCAAGTAAACATAGAACTTTAAAAAACTTGATGACATAATGGCCGTGACGTAAACCTTGGAAAAAAAAAAAAAAAGAAGGAATTGATTTCATGTGAATAGTACCCACCTGATACATAAATCTTTGAAATCACATCACATAACATCTTATAGGATTGGAAATTAAGAAATTTATTTTAAAATAAGTCATGGGTTACAAAAGAAATCATAAGGAAAAATTAACAGACACTTGGCATTAAGAAACTAAAAAAATGTTTTTAAACTTGAGTGTTGAGGTAAAGCAGTACTTCCAGAGAAATGTGCAGGCTTCACGGCTTACAAAATAACGGGAAGCACTCAGCACTAATAATAACTGCAACTAGAATATTCCTGAAAATGAAAGAGAAGGCAAATATAAAGGCAGACACAGAAACTAATAAGTAAAAAACAGCCTTACAATGGGGAGGATAAACAAAATACACTCATATATATAGTGATGAATGTGATTGTAAATAACTGGCAAAATAGAAGAAGAAAATTCTAAAAGTGGTACGAATAAGCTATGATGACATTAGAAACCTAATGCCGCAGATTTAGCATTATAAAAGACTTTATTGCCTCAAAATATTAACCGGACAACTTCCTAGCAAAACATAACTTACAGAAAATTACTGACAAACAAAATAGTCCTGTAGAATACAATTCAACCAGTGGTTTAAACATCTTTCAACAACAACAAAAAAATACCACTTTGAAAAAAAGTACTAGTAAATGCAAGGAAACATTCAAGTATAAGATAATATAACTTTAAACCAACTAGAATATAGAAGGAAGATACATTCCCTATTTTAGTTGACAATGCTTGCAAATACCGTGATGGAACATTGATAAATACAACATGAAAAGTGAAAATCAAAGTCCGTCTTTCTCATGAACATAGATGCTAACGTCCTTCGTAGCTAATACAGCAGCAAAATAAATGTACTCCATAAAAACAGTAAGATACATCACGACCACATGCAGCTTATTCCAGAAATGCAAGACAAAAATCAATCACCACAATGATCTATAGAATAGTTTAAAGGAGAAAATACATATAATCAACTCAATGAGTGATAGACTCGGTTGTGATTTATGTATAGTCAGGGTTAAAATATTGAAAAGCATAGATATAAGCACGACCACATATCCTCCCTTGTTCAGGACCGAGCTGCTTTAAAATGTTGATATAACGTAATAGTAGGATCCCTTTTCCACTCAAAAGTGTCCAGGTTTAAGACAACACATCTCATGGTGACTCCGAATAGAAGACACTTCACTAAACCTGATAAAACACATCTCAAAACACCTACAGAACTGTCGTACTTGCTGGTGAAACGTGCACAGCGTTTGCCGTGAAGCAAGCATGATTGTTCTCGTGTTTCCCTTCACTATTTCCCTGGAGATTTTAACCAGGGAAATAAGGTGGTTTTGTTTTTTTAAGTGCATAAATAAGGATTGAGAAACAAGAATTTAAGGTATTAGAGTTAAGAATGAGATAATTGTCTTCCACACGAAGCCCAAAGAATCTATAAACTTAGTGAGACATTAGTGCACTTGCATGACAGAAAATCAGTAGAGAATATCACATGCAGTGTTGGGAATCATACGCCATAAGTAAAAGGTCACTGCGTGCAATCTTTTTACACAGACAAAAGGAATACATTTCCTAGGAATAAATATAATAAAGATGTGCAAAACTTTTGTGGACAAAACTATTACAGAATGATGTTGTTATAGGGAGAGAAAATTTAACTTACAGAAAAGAATAAAAAAATTCAGAAACAGACTAATGGAATCAGGAAGTGTACGTTAAGGTAGGATGAAATTTGCAGGTCAGTGGGGGAAAGGATGGACTCCAACAAAGAGGGCTGAAACAATTGGTCATCCTCAGGGAAAGAAATAGAGTGAGACAGAATCCATCCCCTGCATCATGAACAGTAATTTAGACAATGAAAGTGAAAGACAGAATTCACTAGTAGAAGAGAATTTGGAATTACATCCATGGCCTCAGGAAAGGAAATGGTTTTATTACATGGGACGTATTTATTACATTACATTGACAAAAGGTAGCTATCTCAACTACAGTGAAATTGGTGACTTCTGTTCACTAGAAAAACCAGAACGAGAATAAAATAAACAAGGAACAAAACGGGACAGAATATTTGCCACACATGTAACTGACATCCACTGGAATCCGTAATAGACAAATCATTCCTACACAAAGCAAAAGGCAAGCCAACACAAAAAAAGTACCTAATATTCCAATAGAACTTTAAAGAAGATGACACTGGATGGTCCAAGAAACATGTGAAGGTATTTACAACCTACAATCATAGAAATAAAAATCAAACCGCAATGAAATACCATTTTACATACATCAAATTGGCAAAACTTACAACAGTGACAATACTGAGAGTTGGGAAGAATATGGAGCAATAGAAACACTTGTGTGCCGGGTGGGGGACAGTAAATTAACACAATCACCACAGGACACAATGAGACTTCATCTAGTGACCTTTGAAATGGGCACAGACTTTGACTTAGCAGACACAGTTGCAGGTAAGAAACAGAGAAACTACCTTGCAAATGTGCCGCATTGTGGAAGCGCTGTTTGTGAAATCAAAACCTGGAAACGCCAAAAATGCGCACCTGAAGCAGAACGGCCAGATCGATTTCTGTATATTAAAACAAGAGAATAGGAAGCAGTAACCATCAATGAATCACACCATACAAAACCGTATGGAAGAATCTTGGGGATACAACATTTAGTCAAAAGCAAGTTTCCAAACACTCCCAACACAATGCTGCTCTCTGTATGGAAAGCTTAAAAACACGATACACCAAATAATGTGTTTATAATGAAAACATATATGGTAAAAATATAAAGAAAACACAGTTCAGCGGTAAACACAGGTGTGGTCCAGGACACACCTCTGGTGGGGGAGGGGAAGGAGAGCAGTGAGGTGGCCTATTCTCAAGGTCATGTCAGTGCTCTTGTTCAACTGGGTGGGACTGGTGTTTATTGTATAATTTCCTTGTGCTCTAGGTATCTTGTATCTATATTCTTTTGTGTGTATATAATACTTCAAAAATCCACGAAAATGAAAATGTCAAACTAGTAGAAGAAAATGCCTATGTAAACATTGATTTAGGGAATGAGGTGAGATAGGTAAACCATGGCACCAAAGTTCAAAAACTAAAGGACAAGTTCAAATAAAAGAGAATAAACACGTTTAAAAGTTGCTTACAAAACAACTTAAATAAGACGGTCGCCCCAATTTTTAGAAAGGGTGAAGGACAGGAATTGACCATTCAAAGGAGAAGAACCACACCAGGCTCATCCCAGAGACACCGGGTGCTGTCCCAGAGGACCACGATTAAGCGAGTATCACGATGAAATGAGTCAATGGATTTTTTGGTTTCCTAGGGCATTAAGCATTATGCTTACGCGATACTAGAGTTTTTTACGTGTGCAGTAGAATCGTGTCGTTGAAAATGCACATACCTTCTTGAAAAGCCACTTCGTTCCTGAAACGTGCTAACCATTATCTGAGCTTCAGCTGGTCATGCTCACTACCCACAGATCACCGTAATAAATATGAGCATGAAAAAGCTCGAAATATCAAGAGAATTACCAAAATGTGAGACAGAGACATGACATGAGCAAATGTTGTTGGAAAAGCAATGTCAATAGACTCGCGCCACACAGGGCAGCTACAAACATTCAATTTGTAAAAAACTCAGTATCTCTTCAAAGCTCGGAAAAGCAAAACACAATGGAACACGGTGCGCCTGTGCGTGGTCCAAGTGAAGAAAAATCATGTTACCAGCAAGAAAAGGGGAGCAATTCAAGCAGGTGTTTTGGGTGTTTATCAGGTTATCAAGGTTTTTTAATGATTATCGTCAATGTTGGTGAGTCATGCATGTGGTGACTTCTCACGAACTTCCGCAGGGCATTCGGCAATAGAAACCGAACTTTGAAAGTGGAATACTCTTTTAGTCAATAATTCGTTTTTACTGAATTTAACCTAAAGAAATAATCAATGGCTCGATAAATATTTGCCTTCTGGAGTGTTCTAATATCGTGTGTGTGGCTGCAAAAAGAATTACTGACTGCCAAGCTCCCAGAACACTGGTGTGTTGAGCACAAATGCACAGAAGAGACAGTCGTGGCATCTTGAAAAGTGAGCCAGAGGGGCTTAGAGAAAAGGGAACAGAAATTAAGACAGGATAAAAAAAGAACAGAACACAGAAGAACTCGCACCAGAAGGTTAACAGGATCTCTGGGTAGACCTGAGAACATAACTGTCTCCCCTCCTTTTAAAAATTTTGTAGTTTAAAACTTTTCACAACCATCTCATATTGAAAGTTTTAAAAAAAGAACAGAATGTAACAAAACAACTAAGGCTGTGAAAACAGATTCTGGCCGAAAGCCAAGAAACCCGCGTTGCTGGAAGCGAAGGCCTCTGGAGAGGTTCGGAGAGTTCCAGCCAAGACGCGCCCGTGCCACGGAGCCTGGGGTCTCGTGTGGATTGTCAGCTGCTTGTCTTCTCTGGCCTCCATCTTTTCAAAAGAGAAGGTGCCGGTGCCCAGTTCTGGGAGCGCCCACTGGGATGTGGGCCGGGGGAGGGCCGATCCACCTGCTGGGCTTTCGGGAAATGGCCCGACGCTGAAGGCCGCCTGCGAAAGACGCTGACATTTACTGTGGTTTCCAGCAAGGATCCGTCTGCTCACGGGTCTAGGTGACCCCTGTGGCCGCGTGTCATGTCACACTCTCCGCTGGAATGACCCCTTTGCCACTGGGAGAGGTCCAGCCGGTGAGCCCTGCTCAAATCCCAGGCCAGGACAGGCCGCGCGGGGCAGCCTGTGCGTGTCCCACCGGCATGCCCCCGCACGGACCGCTGACCTGACACTCGCACCGCGTCTGCAGACATCACATGTCCTTCTGTGTCCAGCACACCCCCATGTACCGTGGGCCAGTCAGCAACCAGAAACTGGGCGCTCCTTCCTGAGTGTCCTGGGGTGTTCCAGTCACCCACTCCCATCCCTCATCCTTCCTTTCTACCGCTTGGGTTTTCTGGTTGTGCGGAGTACGGTGCGCCTGGAGAGAGCGGATACCTGGGTGATCCGTGGGCCTCCAGACTCCCCTCTCTCTCCAGCACTTAGCTATGGTTCCTTCAGCGATCTGGAAGTCTTGGCCATTTCTGCAATGCCAAGACAAGCCGTGTGCAAGGCAGCAGGAAACAGTCTTCGGACTGTGGTCTTGGTTAGAGTCCGTGTTGGAAGCCCCAGAATTTGACAGAGGGCCTAAGTCCCTCTTGGGACGAGGCAGAGGAAGTGCAGGTTCCTGGCCCCACTCGCTGAGCACCCAGCAGGGAGGCCTCAGAAGCCGGGATTGCACACGGTGCTGAATGCCCTGCCTCCACGCGTGGTGGCCAGGCCTGCATAGACCCCTGGGTTTAGGGAGTGAGAATTAATGCATGAAGGAGGGCATGATGTAGACTAGGGAAACAAACATAGCTGGTCACATATCTATCATTATCACCTTTTTCTTCCTAAGATAACCTTGTTTTTGTTAAAGTATCTACCCTTCCCAGTCGGATTGATCTCAGAGAAGCTCTCACCATCACTCAGGTCACAATGACTCCGTTCCCTCCCCAGTGACTGAAGATGAGAGTTGAACTCTTGTTACCCCAAATTCGTAGCTTAGAGTCCTCAACCCTAGGACTTCAGAAAGTGACCTTATTTGGAGATGGGGCCTTTAAGAGTTGATTAAGGTAAAACGAGGTCATAGGGTGGGCTCTGATGCAAAATGACTGGTGTCCTTACAGGGAGAGGAGATCTGGACACAGACGTGCACAGAGGATGGCCAGGTGAGGACATGGCGAGAGGAAGGCTGTCTTCGCGCCAAGGAGAGACCTTGGGAGGGACCAGCCTTGCCAGCACCTGGATCTCAGACCCCCTCCTCCCCTGCTGGGAGACAGTGAGTGTTTGTTGGAAAGCTGCCCCGTCTGTGCAGCTCATCCTGGGGTCCGGAGCAGGTGAGCAGCTCGCTGCAGGGTCACGTCCCTGGCTGCCCTTGCCGTGGGAGAGCTTGCAGACAGCAGGGCTTGTGAGCGGGGAGCCGTGGGGACACTATGGCTGCTCTGCCTGTCCCTGGAATGTGGGATGGCTCCCAAGATGTCGGGGACCAGACTCACTGCATCTCTCCAGGACACGGCTGCTCTTACAAGTGCCTTAGCGATGATTTTGTGAAACGTGGTGATGGCTCTGTCCCCAGTTTCAAGCTGGCCCTTGGAAAGCTTGATCCCCTGTTGTTATCCGGATCTCTTTCAAAGTCTTATTGGTTAGCCCTTGAAAATCAGCGTTTAGAAGGTCATTCAGTGTGGTTATTTATGGAGAAGAATAAACACTGCATTTTAAAAAATGCAATGTTCTAAAAACTATAAATACGACATTTAATGGGGATGGAGCAATGAGATGGGATCGCTAAGGCTTCATAAAATTTTAAATAAAATTAACACACAAAACCTTTAATACACCCCTGGCCAAGTGCCTTAAAATTATAAGAAATAAACAGATACGTCTCAGGCCCTTTTAAAGCTGCAATAAACCTTGTGTTCTTATCTCCGTTTATCAAATGCTGTTTATAAGCCTGGAATGATCTCAGAGATTATATGTTTTAATGATACTAATGTTCTTGTTTGATGTTTTCCATCTAAAGAGGCCAGAAGTTAAGTCTCTACGAAGTATATGACTTCTGATCCTGATTCAGCTGCTGCTTCTCCATTGTGGGTACTGTTTGCACGTTTTCTCCATCCTTCACTTTCGATGGCTTGTATCTTTGAATCTCAAGTGTTTGGCATCCAGTATTATCTGATTTCATTCCTGCACGTGCCAAGAAAAACAGAACCCCAGCTGCTTATCAGGTTCCCTGCCGCTGCAGGCTGACCAGGCCGCCTCGCCCCGAGTCCCCACGCTGTGGTCAGCCCCAGGCACCTGACGCCTGCCGAGCCCCCTCGGTCCTTGCATGGCTTTACCTCATTGTTGTGGCAACGTCCTCAGTGGGTGAGGCTGATGTAGCAGATGGAGACGGGACAGATGCTGCTTGGGACTCAGGTCATGGACTCTTTCCATTCATTTGCACCTGGACTTCTTGTTTGAACGGCCTTTTTGAGGTCCGATTTACGTAACACCATTTACCTCTTTTAAATGGAGAGTTCAGGGATTGAATGTATAGAGTTGTACAACCATACCACAACCCAATCACCCAAAATGATCTCTTGTTCCTATCTACATTCAGCCCCTATTTCTACCCAAAGCCCCAAGTAACCACGAACCTACTTTTCGTCTCCAAAATTTGTCTTTTATGGACAGTTCATATAAATAGGTTATAGCATATTGTCTTCCGCATGTAGCTTCATCAGCTCAGCGCACAACTATTAAGGTTCGCGCCTATCATAGCGTGGCTTATTTGTTTTTATGACTGAATATATTCCAATGTCCATTGCATGGACGTTCCAAGACTTGCTCATCCATTTTCAAGTTGGTGAGCATTTCTGTTGTTTCCATGTTTGTGTTATTATGGATAAAGCCCCTGGGAGCAAGTCTTCAAGTGAACGTATGTCTTTACTGCTTTTGGGTGGGTAGCTTAGGGTAGAACTGCCAGATCAATGATAACCGGACATCGAGTTTTCTGAGAAACCACCATGCTGTTTTCTGAAATGGCTGGACCAGCATAGAGCCCAGCCAAGCCCGTCCCGTGGGAGGGCACCCCCCTCACCAACACCGGTTATGCCGCTTTTGGTCACAGCCGCGGTAGGGAGTGGGAAGCCGTGTCTCAAGTCTCAGGGGACACTGCCTGAGTGCCCGATGATACTGACCATCTCACGTCTTTATATCATGCTCTCATCTCCTTGGTAAAATAGCTAGACCTCTGCCTATTTTTAATTGAATTGTCTGTCTTTTCATTGATTGTGAGAGAGCTCTATATGTTCTCAATACAATCCTTTGTATGAAATAAGATCTGCAGATTTTTTTGCCTTCTCTAAGTCTTGGCTTTTTTTCTCTTAGTGATATGAGGTCCAATGTATCATTTGTTTTACTTTCATGGAATGTGCATTTGGTGTTATCTGAGAAATATTTGCATAACCATTTCAGAATTTTCTCCCATTTTAAAATGGTGACTTCGATGATCCATTTTGGGGTGATTTTGAGATGCAGTCTGATTTCAGCTTTTGAATGTGGTTAACCGATTGTCCCTGCACCGTTTGTTGAAAAGCTCACCATTTCTGAACACCTTTGCTGAAAATCAAATGACTGTAAACATTAGTGTTTATTTGTGGATTATCTGTTATTGTCCATGAATCTTTCTGTATATACTTATCCCAGGACCACATTCTCTTGAATTACTGAAGCTTTTCAGTAAGTATTTAACAAGGAAAACGGAATTCCTCCAAATTTCTTCTGTTTCAAGACGATTTTGACTATTGGGGATCTTTGCATTTTCACACAAATTTTATGATCATCTTGTCGACGACTATGAGAAACCATGCTACTCACTGGCAGGTACGGAATCGAACGTGTGTATGGATTTGATGAGAACTTCCGTCTTAAACATATTGACTTTTCCAATCCACCAACATGGAATCCCCATTAATTTCTGCAATATTTTAGAGTTTTTCATGTAAAAGTCTTACTTTTTTTGGTACATTTATTTCTGGATATTTATTCCTTCTGGTGTTAATTCATGTAGAATAACTACATTCTGAATTTCATTTTTAGATTGTTCATTGCAAGTATGTATTGTTCTCTTTACGTCCTTCTCCCTCTTTTTCCTTTGGCCAAATATGTAAATGATAAGACTGGGTATCTTTGCCTTGTTCCTGGTTTTAGGGGAGGAGACACTGAGCTTTTCAGCATTAGGGATGGTCTCAACTGTGGGTTTTTCATCAATATGCTATAACAGCTGCTTCCTGTTCCTGATTTGTCGAGGATTTAACCCTCCAATGATGCTGGGTTTCATCAAACACTTTTCTGCATCTGTTGAGATGATTGTGTATTTTTTGTCCTTTATTGGTATGGTTTATTATATTAGTTGATATTTGGATATTAAATAAACTTGCAGTCTTGGGCTGAATCCCGCTTGGTCATGGGGTATGATCTTTTGATATGTTGCTGGGTTCAGTTTCCTAGTATCGTGTGGAGGGTTTTTGCATTTGTGTTCATAAGAGATACTGGTTTGTAGTTCTCCATTCTTGTGACGGTTTGTGTGGTTTTGGCATCGGAGTATTACCGGTTCCATAGCACGAGTTGGGAAGTGTCCTGTTCTCCCTGACTTTGCAGAAGAGTTTTTCGAAGACTTGGTATTATTTCTTTTTTAAGTGATCGGTAGAATTTACCAATGAAGCCGTCTGTGCCTAAGTTTTCCTTTGTGGGTTGGAACATTTTTCACTATTAATTTACTTTCTTTATTCATCACAGATATATTCAGACTTCCTATTTTCTTTTAAAGATTTTGTTTATTTATTTGAGAGTTAGAGAGAGAGAGCGAGAGAGAGCACAAGCAGGGGGAGCAGCAGGTAGAGGGAGAAGCAGGCTCCCCTCTGAGCAGGGAGCCTGACACAGGTCTCAATTACAGGCTCCTGGATCATGACCTGAGCCGAAGGCAGACGTTTAACCAACTGAGTCACCCAGGCGCCCCCCGACTTTCTTTTTTAAGATGATTTTTTGTTAATTGATGTTTCCAGAAATTCGTCCATTTTATTTAAATATCTAAATCATTGGTATAAAGTTGTTTATAGTTATCCTTCAGATTCCTTTGATTTCTGTAGTGTTGGTAGTTATATTTCCTTTTTGTCCCTATTTTTGGTAAGTTTTGTCCTTTCTGTCTCTCTTCTTGGTCCGATTGGTTAAAGGTTTGTCAAGTTTGTTAACCTCTACATAGAACCAACTCGGGTTTCACTGATTCTCTCTATTGTTTTTCTGTTTTCTAGTTCATTGATTTATTCTCTAGTTTTTTTTTTTAAGATTTTATTTATTAATTTGACATAGAGAGCCAGCCAGAGAGAGAGGGAACACAAGCAGGGGGAGTGGGAGAGGAAGAAGCAGGCTCATAGCAGAGGAGCCTGATGTGGGGCTCGATCCCATAACGCTGGGATCACGCCCTGAGCCGAAGGCAGACACTTAAGGACTGAGCCACCCAGGCGCCCCTATTCTCTAGTTTTAATTATCTTCTTGGTTGTGTTTTCCTTGGGCTTACTTTCTGGATTTTTCTTCTGGATTTTTATGTGGCAAGGTAAATGATTTGGTTGAGATCTTTCTTCTTTCTAATGTGGCTGTTCCGAGCTATAGGGTTCTTGCTCATCATTACTTTATCGGTTTCTTATCAACGTAATGTTGTATTTTTCCTAATCATTTTCAAATATTTTAAAATTCTCCTTGAGATTTCTTTTTTGAAGAAAATTTCAGAAGCGTATTATTTATTATACAAATATTTGTGTATTTCCTGAATTTCTCTCCGCTGTTGCTTTTCAAATTTGACTTCGTTGCAGTTGGACCACATGGTTTATTTGATTTGATTAATTTTATGTTTACTGAAAATTATTTAATGAGTTAAATTGGTGGCCTATGGATGTACATGCTGAGAAGTGCTTTGCAGCAAATGCAGATCAGAGCACGCCTCGTCCGTCTGTCTGAGCGTGCTTTTGTCCCCCGGTTGGTACCCTTCCTTATCGTTAGGATAACATGCATGTGTGTATATATTTTCTCCAAAGGTGAGATTTTTCCGTGAACAATTCATTGAGATCATCAACCCTAAGAATCGGAGACGCGACGTGAGGACTTTATTTACAGGTCTGATTCCTGTGGCTGTGTTCGATGTGCGGTAACGTAGATTGCACCAGGGACCGCGCTCTGTGGCGACAGGAAAGCCGGCAGCACACAACCGCACAGCAGGGAGACGACGCAGTAGTTTCCAGAGCTGAGCATGAAAGTGCCCCGTCGACATCAGGTGTCCTGCCAGCGTCCTCGAGATGTGAAAAGCACACAGGTTGGAACACTTGTCTGCTCACGTGTGGTAAAGTGACAGCAGCGTCCGCGTCAAGCCCCCTGGCCGCTCGTTACACAGGACCCCCGGGCTCCTGGCGCCCGGTGAGTCCTGCCCGGTGTGGAGGCCTCCTCTGAGGCTAGGCCTCAGGGACACGACGCGGGTTCACGGCCTTGGCCTTAAGGCTGCCAGGGAGATGCCTGGCACACCACCCGGTAGAACCCCCCGGGCAGGCCAGGTGGGAAGGAGGAGGCCCCGCGACGAGGGTCCCGGGAGCTGCCGGGGCCCCTGCTCACCCCTTCCCACCACCGCAAGGGACGCGGCACTTCCAACGCAAGGCTTGACTGGGAGAAGCGCTGAGCTGATGTGTGCCTCAGTCTTTGACTTGGGATTCTGAGAAATAACAACGTGCTGGGGGTTTTAAGCCGCGAAGTTTGGGAGCCGTTTCCTGTGCCTCAGTAAATAACAAAACTACGCCTTACAGCCACCCACCCAGGAATCGTAAAGACTTCAGTGCTTTGGGTGATGCTTGAAAATTTAAGGAATTTGGCCTTGGGTCATTCTCTCCTCAATGTTTCTTCTTTTTCTTTTTTCCTTTGAGTAATAAATTATCTCTATAAATACAATGGGTAAAAATGTTAAAAAATTATTTGTTAAGTAAAATGGGTAAATATTTACCTTAGATTGCAGATTGCTATGAATTTAAACGTAAAGAATATACATTTATTTTTAACAGGGAGCGTTTTTGTTACTGGAGGTTTCAGGCTCTCTGGTGTTCCTGACCCCCCCGCTAACTATGTAAGTGTGCGATGCGTCTCTCGGGGGCTTTGCGTCTGTGCGCGGTGGAAGAATGCAGACGTCAGTCATGTTACCACCAATAGAACTCCACACGGTAAAATGCCCTCTGGTTTTCAAAGGAGCTGCACCAGCTCGAACGCTGGTAAACAAAGGAGCCCAGGAAAGGTGGTGTCCATCAGTCAGCCAGGCGAGGGGGCTCGCAAGCCAGCGAGTGCACCCTGGAAAAAGGGTTTCAGTCTAACGGAGGCTGGTGCAGGGGAAAGGCCAGGAGGGGCTGTGGAGCGCTGCTGGTCGGGATTCTCTCAGGGTGCAGAGAAGCTGTGACGGTTAAGCAGCTCTTTTCTTCTCTTTTTGCAAAAGCCAGTTGATGTGCGTGAGTCATGCGTCAGTGGCTCCTTCAGACAATCACTAACCTTCCCACGCCCCACCTGCCACAAGCTTTTTTTTTTTTTTTTAATTTTTTAAACCCAGGAGCCCAGACTTCATTCCTTTTGATGACGTTTCAGAATTAGAATTAGGAATTAGGAGATGCAATCCTGAGTCTGCGTGAGTCAGTTTGAGGTCGAAGCATGAATCAAAGATGAATTCGAGGCTCTGAGCCTCTCTACGATTGGTGTTGTCTGCACGGACGATTTTTCTCGTGTGTCTCCTGCTTATTTTGAACATAGCACCCTCTGGGTCTTTGTTCTAGTCCCAAAGCTAAGATTGATCCATGGCTGGCCAGCCGTGCCAGGGTCTGAGCTCGGGAAGCACGCGCAAAGTGCGGCTTCTGCCGATAAGGAGCGTACAGTGCAGTTGGGGGAGTTACAGGAGAGCAGAGCGAGGCTCAGATGTCTGAGCTGAAATGATGTCTCCGTATACCTGGTACCAGAGCAGTGCTTCAAAACCTGACTGCTCATCAGAGTTACCCGAGAAGAAGTTTGCAAAATCCAGACTCCTGGGCCTGAGCCCAGAGCTGCTGAAGCCAATGGTAATGCTCATGGTAAGTTCCTGGAGACTAAATTTTCAACAAGTTGTCGATTAATCACATGCACCCGGCCTGGAAGGAGTCTGTTGTTTGGGAAGTACACAGATAAGCAAACACAGAACGACTCACCTGCGTGCCTCCCGAGGGTAGTTGTTCAGGGCTGTCCTTAACACGGCGCTAAAGATGTATCGAAAGCACTTTTGGCTTTGGGACCTCTGTGACACCTAATTTTGGCTATTTCAGTGTTTTGCACGGACTTTTTCTCTATTTGGTCCTGGCAGGTGGGGAGGTATGGGGTCTCCTACTTGCTCTTCTAAAGGAAACTCTCCATCCAAATCCCTTCTCTCCGGGGATGTGACTGTCACCCAGCGTCCCCACCTGGCAGGAAGCCCCACACCAGCAGGCAGGGAAAAGCACAAGAAGGGGGCATGTCATTCCCGCCACGTGGAATTCAAACTAGGAACTCGTCTCAGTCTGGTCCAGCTGCCGGAACGAAGCACACCGACTGGGTGGCTTGTCAACCCCAGACTTCGATGTCTCATGGTTCAGAGGCTGCAAGCTTGAGCCCAGGGTGCGGCTAGATGCCGGGGAGAGGCCGCTCACCGTGTCCTCACCCGGGGGAAGGGAGCCAGCCAGCTCTGTGGCCTCTCATGAGGGCCCTGACCCCACGCAGCTAGTCACCTCTTCACCCCAGTGTGGCGGGGTTAGGGTTTCCACATATGAATTGGAGGGGTGCAAGCATTCAGCCCAGGGCAGAGCCGTCAGGGAAGACACGTTGGGCAGGGAGAAGGCCGGCACTCATCTGCAGAGGAAGGCGGAAGCCTCGAGAACGAGCACTGACGTGGGGAGGTGGAGCAGACAGGCCGATGGTGCGAGCCGACGGGCGTTGCTGTGGATTGACCTGGGGACAGCCAGGCGTGATATGTGAAAATGAGGAGACGCGTTTGTTTCCCGCTTAATTACCCAGCAGGTCGTTTTATTCGGGTCTTACATGCGGCTTCAGATTGTGCCCTCGTCACCAAGAACTGTAGACTCGTCCGGACTAACGCTCCTGAGCGTGGGGACTCCTTGGGAACGCGCTCCCGCGTGTGGTCGCGGCGAGAGCCTGGGTCAGCCACCGCACCTGCTCGCTCTGTCTCCTCCCCCGTGAGAATAAAGGAAAAGACAGGTGGACCAGTCAGCGCGACGAGGACGTGGGACCGCGCCCAGCAAGGTAAGTGTCCAGCAAACACCGGCCGATTGGACCGAAGCGTTCCTTGATTATTTTGACGACAGACTAGTGTCTGAAAGATGGATTCCCTGAGATGATGTTAATGATTTATTTCCTATAGGTATATTTATATAAATGCAAAGAATTCTAACACAGATTTAGTAATTATTCTTGGGATTATGGTCTCAAATATTGGCTATAGTTGCCATATGCTTTTACTATTTTAAAATGTTTTATTTACTTATTTGAGAAAGAGAGAGAGAACTCGTGCATCAAGTGGGGGAGGGGCAGAGGCAGAGGGAGATGCAGCCTCCCTGCTAAGCAGGGAGTCGGACGTGAATCTCTCCCTCCGGGCGCCACGAGGTGCTTAGCGCAGGGCCTGCCCCTGCGGACTTCGGTGACGTTGGGTGTGTATCACACAGCGTGGCCCACGTGGGAATAGATACATACGACACGGGCAGTGGTGTGACTAGCTCTAGACTCACATACAACGTACGGTGAACTCGCCCTTGTGGCAGAGGGGGCGTCAGGCAGACCCAAGGACGCTGAGCTCCTCTCTCCGAAGCACGGTGTGCCACCAGGTGCCCCGGAGTTGGAGGGTGCCATGGGGACAGGCCTTTGTCAGGTCCTGCCAGCGATGCTCTTGGCAGCGGAGACAGACGGACGACCACGTCACCCTCACGGCCCAGGACACAGCAATCCCCAGCAGGACTCAAAAGGTACCTTAAAATGCATTTAGCAGTTTTTAGCATCTACTCAGCACGGAGGCACCTGGTGGTCAGCAGAGGTGTTGGCTGGACCTCGACTCCCTCCAGGTCTCTGCTCAGCGGCTGAGAAGAGCTATGAGTCTCCGGGGCGGGCAGACCGTGGTCTTCTGGGCTGTGAGACGTGAATGCGGATCAGAAAATCAGGGAGCCGTGGAACTCCTGCTTCCCTCTTTTCCCCTCGGACTTCTCCACATGGGTGGGTGCTTCTCTGGTGCTCCCCACACTCTCCAGTGTGTGGCCACCTCCGGCTGCGCGACAGACCGCCTCTTGTGGGTGGCATCCCGCGACTGGCCCCTCGTGGACAGGGACGGCGGTTCCTTCTCTGGTTCTCCTCAGCAGGAAGGGGGTGTTGGGGAGTCTCGTTCTCCTTGCTTAAAGAGGAGCGTTTCCGTTCACAGCTCCATGTTAATATACATGACAGTGGGGAGCCTATTTCAGTTAGTTTTTTTTTTTTTTTAAATTTCAAATCTGTGTCAGGGAGCAGATTCCTAAAAGCATAGGGGTTTTCACACGTCATGAGCGGCATGAGCCAAACTGCTTCCAATGATACCGTCTTGAAACTGCCAGCCGATCGGGAATCCGCGGGGCTTAACGGAGGGAGTCATCGCTGGGGGCCAGACACACCCTCTCCCTGAACTTCATCTTCATTTTCTTTAAAAAAAACACACAAACAAACGAAAAGTAGATCCATCTGATAGTGATCAGTGTTAATCTGAAACAGCAAATTCTTCTTCAACACCAAAAATTCAGATGCACAGTTCCTCCCTCTCAGCTTTGCCAACATATTAAAATCACTATTTCTGATCATCTGCATTTTTTGTTACTGTTTCTGTCTGAAGATCTTAAAGCAACATTAAAAAACAAGAGGCTCTCTGACCTTCCAGGCATCCGATGCCAAGCCCTTCTCCCGCATCGTCCCTGCAGATGGGAAACAGACACCGGTTTTATCCGAGCCCGTCTTCAGCCAAGGCAGGGAAGGATGAGGGTGTTTTAGTCCAGGCTGAATCCCGCTGGCCTGCTTCTTCTCCCTTGAATTCATATGTATCAGTGATGAAAAGTGATGAAAACAACAGCCCTGATTACTGGAGTTTGAACCTAAAACCAGAACTGAAAAACCTTAAGAATTATCTCACTCAAGTGCATCAGATCAGTGGTGACCTATGCTGATGCTGAAACTTTCCAAAATGGATTTTTCCAGGCATGTTGTTCCTTTTCTCTGTTCAAAGGGCATCTCTTTGTATGAGGCTGTTTCCAGGCACAGGAAAATCCTCTTTCTGCAGAGTTTTTAGGTGAATGATTTTCGAGCTAGGGTCCCAGAAACATGTGATCTATCTTTATCTAATCATCTGACATCTCTCTCTCTCTCTATCATCTATCTGTCTGTCCATCGGTCTATCATCTATCNNNGTCTGTCCATCGGTCTATCATCTATCCGTCTGTCCATCGGTCTATCATCTATCTGTCAATGCTGACATGTTATTTTGCTTCTGATCAAATGACATCAGCTTTGTGCATGGCCTAAATGCAAATTTATTTTCGTGCCTTGCGTATTTGTGAGTATGTCTCTCATATGAACAGCTTCTGTTCTTACAGAATCCAGGCCCGTGCACATCTTCTCAAGTGCGTGTCTCCAGGACCAGTGGCTGACTGACTTCCAGGGCGAGTGCCGCTGTCTTGGCCGCCTGCGTGTTCTTTCTGCCATAAAAAGAGTCATGATGAGATTGGGCTATAGATACTTCGGGTTCCTCTTGGCTGACTTTAGCTTTGTGGTAAGTTTGCATCTTACTGTTTGATTTATCTTGGAAGCAAACATTTCCTACAGCCCCGTCCTCAAGTACCAGATCCAGTCTAATCTGGACGAGTCCCAGGGTTGCAAGCCATCTTTAAAAGCACTGTTTGCAACTATGTTTCTGATTCTCTGAGAATCAGAATTTTCTTGTTAAATAGCGTCACCAGAATGAAATGTAGCAATACTCGTGTCCTGAGTTTTGTAAAAGGGGTTTTGCAATCGAGTTTCCAGGATTTCCACTTTAAAATGTCTACCAGAACAGCCCCATCACTTTCTCAGTTTTGATAAATAAATATGAGAAAGTTTAACACAGCATTTTACAGCGGTGGGAATACATTTCTATCAGTGTTTGCGTTTCATGCCTGTCTCCATTTGGAAAGTAGAGTCTGCCTTTGAAAAATTTGTAAAACAAGTGTTCTGGACAAGGAGCTGCAAACTGGCAAGCCCACAGTCAGCCTTGGGGACCCAAAGGCTCATTGCGTTTAAATGACATTTTAGAAATCAGGTCTTTTATGTAAAATACACATTTCATGCTTCTGTGAAAGAATCAGAAGATTTGACACCCTGGTCCCACCATGACTAGGGCCAGCAGGTGGAAGAAGGTCTAGCCCGCCGCTTCCTGAGTTTCCCCGCTGGCGGACTCCCCGTTGAGCCCTACTGTCCGTCACTTCCCCCACGTGGATGCCCAAGCTGGGACACTGAGTTTTCTCTCTCCTCTTGCAGCTTCAGTGGTTCAACACCTAGCACGAATCCTGCGGCCCCTGATCCTGCGTGGTCTGCGTGAATGTATTTATTATATCATCTCACAGTGAACAGAAGTGCAGTGGATTTGAAGGTTTTCAGATCTGAGATTGTTGGCAGCACGTGGAACGGCAACATCAGGATCGGGAGGGCGTCCCCTGTCGTGACCCGTGGACAGAGGGTGGCAGATTTGTGCGATCGCACAATGCGATAGGACCCGGAGTATAGAAAAGAAATCAAAGGAATGGGAACTGCTTTTCCAACATGAAGGGGATGCACTTGCTCGGGCGCCACGGCTCGGGGGACGGCGTGTCAAACCCCTGCCCTTCGGGGAGCCCTGCCACCGCCGGTGTTTGGAACGGCCCAGACAGGCAGGTGCCTTTCAGCCAAACAGAACTTTTCCGAGATTTACGGGAGTCAGAGACCTTTTCTGTTTTGCTGGTGTCCCTTCCATGTATGTTCTCTGTCCCAGGGCCCCGAGAACAGTGACGAGCACACGTGGTGCTGCCTCCCGGATGGCCTGTGCCGTGGAATGAAGATTAGGACGTCCCCATGGGTCTTACTGTTCTTTCTCTCTTCAATTTTCTAGAATATGTTTACAGTAAATGTGTGTCAGATTAAAAAAAATTGAAAGCCAATGATTGCTTTCTTGATGTGAAGCAAAATGAAATTCTCGCTGTTAATTAGAGCTTTATTGGAAATCTCAAGAGCTGGTTAAGTGAATTCTTTCTCACTGCCATAACACATGGACAACATCTGGGATGTTTTGCAAGAAGCAATAGGGCCCCCTACCGTCCAGTTTTGACAAAGGTCACCGTTCAAGGGAACCGTCTGCTCTTCAGTCAAGCACTGCTTGCCTCTGGCTCTTGGCTTTCACTGTGCCGTTTCCACACCACAGCAGCCACGCTGCTGGACTCGCGCCTCTGAATGTGTTAGATTCCAGGTGGCCCCGTGGCACAGGATTGAGACCCATCCCATTCGAGGAGGACCCAGCCTTGCAATGACCACATATTCATATGGGCTATCTGATCCTCATCTCCGGGTCACTGGAGGGGGGACCTGGGGCTGGAGCGGTTCCGAGAGAAGGCCCCGCGACCTCATGATGGCAGGTGTAAAGAGAGGGTGGGGACCGATGCCGACGGCCTGTGTCCTGGCAGTGGGAGGACAGCAGTCAGAGGGCACAGCCGAATGCAGGGAAGAGAAATCCATGTAACGCTCTAGACAAGTTGTAGGACAAGGATGCTGTCCTGGGAAAGCAGCCCGTGGGGCCCTGCAGGGTGGTCAGAGAAGAGAACCAAGGTCCAGAGTCCACCCCAGAGGGAAGGCCTGTGGAGCAGGTCCGGAACCCCTCGAAAGCAAACTGGCGGGTCTCTGACTGACTAGACGGAGGACAGGAAGGAGAAGAGAGGACTTCTACGTCCATGAGGGTAGAGAGTGGGCTCTGGGGTGTTTTGAAGCCTGGATTCTGGACTTGACTTGATTTAGGTGCCAGGGCTCGGTGTGTGTGCAGGGGTGCGTCTGTCATCTGGCTAGCTGAAGAGCCGTGGACTGGACGCAAGCCGTGGACATGAGCTCGCTGAGGGACGGGCCGGCACCATCATGTTCTGGGAGAGTCGGGGACCTGTGCATCCTGCCAAGGCTCGATTCTGTCCATAGGGCCGTGACTCCAGAGGTGAGCAGGACAAGCTGGAGGGGAGTATAGGAGTTCCCTGCCGGGCACTCACTGCCCAGCGGCCAGGAAGCAGAGCTGGCATGTCAGGGGCTCACCGGGAGGCCCAGGTCTCCACAGAGGGATCCGGGCAGAGGTCGAGGCAGGGATCCGTTAAGGAACTGACGGTGAGGTCACTGTATCAGGGACCACAGCCCAGGAGCGTGAGAAGAAAGGGCTTCAGGTTGAACCAAGAGTTTCATGGGATGTTTGCAGGGCCCTGAGGGAGAAGTCGGGGGGTAGGGAGAAGTCAGCAGGGGGAGGATGGGGTTTGAGCTCGGATGTGACAGCCGGTATCCTTCAGTGCAGCAGTAGGAGTCAGGGAAGCAGGAGGCAGAGGTTCTCCTAGGAAGACAGGCCAAGGGAGAAGCTAACACCTATTGTTTGCAGAAAGCTGGACGTGTGGACCTGAGCAATCTCGCCTTGTGGACATGTGCAGTCTGGCCGTGTGGACGTGTGTACAACCTGCCGGGCTTTAGAGCGTCTGGGAAGAAAATGGGGAAAATGATGCCAAGGCAGGTCCACCTCGGGGGACAGAGTGCAAGGAGGCAGCCGCAGCGCGTGCCCAGTGCGGAGTCGGGGAAGAAGAGGGATGTGCAGGAAGATAGAGTGGGGCTGGGATGGGGACCCGGAGCAAGTGGAGGATCCTGGAGGGAGCGGAAGAGCTGCAGAGCGTGACGCCAGTCAGGTAGGTGAGTCACCCGACCACCCTGCATTAGCCTCGAAGGTCTGCAGGCCCCAGAAAGGTCCTTAGCCAGGCAGTCAGAAAAGCAGTTTCCAGAAAGGTGGAGGAGAGACTGAGCCCGGTGAGACCGGGGAGCTCAGGTCGGAGGCCACTGGTGCTTAGCAGGAAGGGAGCCGGTGCTGGTCTGCGTCCCCCACCCTGGCCTGGGGCTCAGGTGCCTCACTGCCCAGTAAGCGGGTCTGTCTCCCAAGGAGGGTGTGCTGTCCACCCACAGGGGCTGGGAAAGAACTCGCAGGTGCTTCCAACACACATAGGCCTGGGGCACCAAGGGAGCACGTGAGGGGGTCCCCTTTGAATCAGCGGGAGAGAGTCGGGTGTGGGCTGTGTGCAGGGCACGGCGGCTCCACGGGTGACCCGGATCCGACCACGGCACCGGGAAGCTGGGTCAGTGCTGGCTGTGCATTAGTTTTTTACCAGCATCGAACAGTCCTAAACAGAACCCTCAGATCATTCACCAGACTCTAACACCCGTGAAAATATCTACAACTTCCCATCCGACTAGACTTTGATTAAAATAAAAGCAAAAATACACGAGGTCCATGTGTCGTGCAGGTGCCTCCAAGAGCCCGGGACCCACCAGGCCGGCTTGGGAAGCCTGGTTTGTGAAGGCAGGTGGGAAGCCCGAGCGTCCGGCCACTCAGCACGTCAGCACCAGCACAGACCCACGGGGCGAGGACAGCGTTGCTGCGTGAATTTCTCCGTGAGAAAATGAGGCTCGCGTGGTTACAAACCTCCCTAAGTCCGTGGGAGTTTATAGACGGAGGGTTGGAGGAGGGGATCTCATCAAGGCATGTGGCTCAGTGGCGCGTCTACCCAGCAAACATGCAGCTTCATCTGGACAGTGGGCTCCTCCAGGCTGTCATGACAGACACTCCGGTCATGAGAGGGATCCGGCGCCCATCACCCTGGAGCTCCTGCCTCGTGCTGCTCTCCATCGACTCCAGGGCACTGCAGGGAGCTTGTGCCTGCGGACCCCCATGAGAGACCCCGTGCCCGGCCCCCGCCGCTGGTCTGCAGGACGCAGGGGTAACGTCACGGCTGCTGAGGGGTCCGACACCAGCACCTCTCCCTCTGGTCGGTGGACAAGGTTCGGGTCTGAGGGGCTTGGAGGTTTGAGGAGCGAGGTCTCAGGGCAGTGCCCCACGCACAGGCCCACAAGACACTCTCCGACCCTTCTTCCTTCCGCAGAGCGGGGCCCCGCGGCCTGTTCCCGCCGAGAGTCCGGGGCGGGCCAGGCAAACTTCTCTTGCAGAAGCTGCTCCCCTTTGCCCCGACAAGTTGTAAGGACAAGAGCCTGTTACACTTTCATTTTGAGATGCTATTTATTTATTTAAAAATTGATTTATTTATTTTAAGGGGGGAGGGGCAGAGGGAGAGAGAGAATCTCAAGCAGATGCCACGGCGAGCACAGAGCCGGATGCGGGGCTCAATCTCACCACTCTGAGATCACGACCTGAGCCGAAACCAAGAGTCAGCACTTAACCAACTTCTCCACCCAGACGGCCCTGAAATGCTTTTTAACAGCCAAGGGCAGAGTCACGGATTGTTTAGTAACCCAGCCCCGGCTGCAGAAAGAACGGCTTTGTGACCAGGAGAGACGGCCCGAGGAGCGTCTTGTGGGGACGGGCTCCGTCTCAGGCACAGAACCGAGGCCAAGATGGCCCGAGGTCGTTTCGCCAAACTCGCTCCAGGTGGAAAGAAGACAGCATCTCAGATGATAGAGGACATTCCTGCGATTCGCGCCTTTGTAAGTTACGTCGCCTTAATGCCGAGGCTGGGTTTGTCGCTGAGCCCTAGCAAGGCAGAGATGTGCAGGGAGAATCGAATCCCAGAAAGAACTTGGGAGGCTCTGGTCTAGGACGTAGAAAATCGGTCTCCATGGTGTTGCCACGTGCTCGGCAGTATGGGGAGAAAGCTCCTCCGTGGCTGTGGTGTCCGGGGTGACTGCCGCCCGCCAGGCTTCCCAGTGAGCGCTGTGGCCTGGCCGTCAGGGAAGAAGGCTTTGCACCAACCGCAGACCTGGTCACCGGCTGCTCCGTTTCCTCCCTTTCCAGGTTGGCTCTTGGAGGAGGTGAGGAACCACCCCACAGAGATGCTGATACAAACCTCACACCCGCCGTGGCCGACCACGGAGAATGTCTTCGTCATGCTGAGTCCACGGTTCAGCGTAGACGGACGCAATCACAGCAGAAACGCTGGTAAAATCCCATCACCCGCCCTGGGACTAGGGGGCCCTAATCACTCACACTTAGCAATTACCTGGGACATGAAAAGGCCGTCTTGTCCAGAAAAGGAATGTCATCCATTTGGATTTGGGAAGGTACTTTGCGTAGGGTGCCGGGTTTCCCCCAGTGACTCATTTTTAAACGGAGATTTTACAGGAAATTCTATGCCTATATGTGGGCGTGTGGGGGTCCGGCTTTCTCTCCTCTCGGTGGCGGGTCCTGGGCTCCTTCCTGGCAACTCGCCGTACAGGAAAGATCTGGAAAACCAGTGGAATCCTGTGAAGTGTGCTGGACACTCTGTTTCTGGTCCCGTATTTAGGAAAGCTTCAATGATCACTGCGTTTACTTCCCTCAGGCTCCAAATGCTAAGTCCAGACTGTTCAGAAGACGAAGACCAAACTTCAGGAACGGGAAGCCCCCGAGAGGTGGTGGGGACAGGTCGCAGTTCCTTAGACTGGTCTGAACGGATGGCTGTGGGGTAACAGGCTGGGTGAGAAACGGTCTCCCTGGACTTCTGCACATGCGGGGTTTCCCGCTGCAACAGCCCCCCTTGCTTTCTGTGTGGGTGGAGTTCACACCTCACCCCTGCCCTGCAGGGGCTCAGGCGGAGAGCGCCCTTGGTCCCGGACGGTGCCTGGTCGGGACAGGCGTTTTTCATCGGCAGAGAGCCTGACCCTCGGTTTTCCCGGACTCCCAAGGCACAGCGTCTGCTGCCGGGGCCGCCGCGGTCCGTCTCCAGACCCGTCCAGATGGCGAGACTTACCTTTCTGTCTGAATGTCTTAGCAGCCAGCTTTTAATTCGCAAAATAAAATGTTAGGTTTGGTACAGTTCAAAGGGATTCGTGCAACTGATTTCTTCCCATTCTCATCTCGAAATGTCATCTGGAGGGTAAACACGGCCAGAGCCTCGAAGGCTGTTCCGCACGAAGTGACACTGGAGTTGACAGCATCGTTCATGTGAGGACTCTGCCCCTCGATGAACACAGTGGTTCCCTGAAGTGCTTGTGTGTTTGGACGACAGAGTTGGGACTTCTGGAGGGAACAGAGCACGGAGGAAGGCGGCTTTCAGTGCCACGGGAGCTGGCCAGCGTGGGCGCCAGGCCCGGGCGGAGCCTGACCGTGCGGTGCCTCGCTGGGCCACACGGCTCTGCCCACGCGCGACAGACCCCGCTCATGAACCTTGGGCAATTGTTAGACCTACCCCGCGAGGGCCCCCGGAGGGGCCCCCCGATATTTGGACAGTTAGGCAGCCTTTGAAAACGTCGAGCTTGTGAATTTGAGCATCCACCCGTCCCCGGGGTGTGCAGGTCGCCCCTTCAGAGCACATCGGTGGAGAAGAAGTGAAATGCAGTTAGATAAATACAATACCGTAAGACCGAGCTGGGCTTTGAGCTGATGCCTCATATGAGTGATTATAAGAATAAAACCTCGCTAGGATCTTACGAGGTATCCTCGTTTTGACACAGACGTTGAGACAAGCCTGCTATGAGGTAAGGGGTTTGGAATTCGGGGACTTGTGCCCCCCATTGGAGTGGGCGCCCCCCAAGTAAGCATGCAGGGATTCGTCCAGTGTTCTGAGCAGGCCTGTTCAGTGTGACAAGCAGAATGCTCATTTTCTAAAATATCGACCGACCATCGGGACGGGGTCCTCTGTGTACCCCGCAGCTTTCGGAAAGCCCCCAGAGTAAAGGCTTCCCCACTTTCCCCTCACCTGCCAGGTGTGGAGGCCCCCCGTCCCTCCCACGCCGGAGGGGGCCGGACCTTGCTCTGCTCCTTCCCGGGTCCAGCAAGGGGTCCAGCTCTCTGGCGAGCTTTGGACGGTGGAGATCCGGGCGGCGGCGTGCGGGGCTGCCTGGGCCGCCGGCCTGTGCCCCAGCGTCTGCCCCCCGGCCCAAGGCCACATGCAGCTGTGTCTCACGCACGCCCTAGCGCGTCCTCAAGAGCCAACCCTGGTTGCTTTCCAGTCAAGGTTTCCCTTGCGTAAAATGGAAACATTTTAATTTTTATTTTGATGTAAGTCAATTTCCTCTTTTTCAAATGTTTATGGATAGAAAAATTACTTAACGTTCTTCATCAAAAACATTCCCGTTGTCCACGGCAACTACAAGCTGATGCGGGCTCTGGTCAGTCCTTCCCCTTTGTGAACGAGTCTAAATGCGTCCCAGGGAGTGCCCTCGGGCTTCACGGGTAGTGATAATCAGCAACATTTTAAACAGAAGAAAAAGCGATTGTCCGAAACGGTTCTTGGGGAGCGTTATCTGCCTGGGGAGCCGGGAGCACAGTGCCCGCTCTCCCGCGCTCCTTGGCAGGGACGGGCTGAGGGAGGATGATTAATAACAGACACTTGGAGAACCACGTGAGCACGTGGGCAATCGTTCTTATTCAGTTATGCAGAGTATTTGAAAGTAAATGCTGTGTTGGAATTCTTAGGAAAAACAACCTCAAAGCTTTGGGTTTGATTTACAGATATTACAGTTTTGTTCTGGAGGGAAAACAGTTGTTCCTCTTAGAATTTACCTTTGTATAGACAGGAGATGAGTCAGAATCAATCCCCTATGTGATTGTTTGCAGCGAGAGAAGTAGAAAAGGCTACAACCCTATAGAATGAGATCATCCCGGGAGATGAAGGAGAAAGAATGCTCTTGCCCTTTGCATCTAAGCGGAGTATCCCAGGTTTTTTAATTTCCAGAGGTGTTTTTCGGGATTTGGAGGAAAATAGGGATTTGGAGAAAGATAAGGATGAGGCCAAAGGTGTTTCTGTGAGTCTCCTCCCTGCCCGCCCCCAGGTAGATAGGAGCAAACATAGTGGCCTGCTTCTCGGGCTGATGCAGCCAAGATAGAGCTGGTGGTCACCTTGGAAGGACCAGGACAGGGAATGGGAGGGGCAGAGGAAGGACATTTGCTTCTTCATGGCTCAAGATGGACTTTCATTCTATTTTTCTGTGTAATATATTTTGAATTTGGTATAAACCTCTCTGAACCACAGCTACGGTCCTCCTGCACGGCTCAGACTAAGTCTGAGGCCTCCATCGGGCCGTCTCGACTCCGCATGCTGGGGAAATCACTTCTGAGAGAGAAAAAGAAAGGGAAGATCATCCGAGCAAAGGAAAGACAAACGCCATTTCCTAAATGACCAGGATGCTTCCTAAACGTTACAGATGGGGGAAGATTTCAATTTAGAACCCGATGGATCGCGGCTCACCTGTTTTATTACTGGAGCACAACTGCTGACCAGACCCATTTGCTGCTGAGCGACGTCTGTTCTGAATTCAGACTTGGCTAGTAAAAGTTCTATAATAAAAGCGATTCTTTGATGTCCAATCCCAGCACATAAAATCCAAAAATATGCTTTTACTAAGGTGAGTGAGTGAGTGGTTTGGGTTTGCATGTGAATGGTTACAAATGTCAGAGGCTTGGAGGGATAGAAACTCAATTGGAAATTTCACTCAAGCCAGGTGTCTGGTTTAAATTTGAAGAAAAGAATATATTAAATATGCTTTATTGAGCTGCCATGTATGAAACTGCATCCTCACATATCTGAAAACACTGCATCACTTTCTCAGAAGCTTGTGGGATCCCAGTGGCTTTTGTGGGGGGCAGTGAGGAGAAGCCCTTGCCTCAGTACACTCTCTTATGGGGTCAGGAGCCCTGCCCAGCCCGAGGGGATTGGGTTCACGGCTGATGGCAGTGCCATGTGGCTTTCAACACCCATGTGTGGACACTGGCCACCATCACGCGCCTGGCATGCTCTGGGTCAAGACTGCACACCCTTCCCACCGAGTCAACAGAGTAGCTACTTTTCGTGTGCGAAGGGACGGCAGCAAGGTGTACTTTCTCTGCAGAGAAAATCGGGCAGATTGTCTCACCACTGACGTTCCTACTCTGTTCTCTGTACGGGAAACCCAAGTGATGTAAATAAAAGAAGCAAATGCGTGGGTTGTGAGGAAGGACATAATGGACAGAGTCCACAGACGCACCGCATGGTTATGACAATTTTGACTTTTAGGATTGATTTATTTTTAAAAAAACTGAGTTACAGATTATAAAACAAGGTATCTGAGAAGCAGCATTATAAATAAAGTCATCCGTTTGACGTAATTTATGGAATTTCATGAAAATCACCTTCTCTGTCTGTTCTCTCCTACTCCTTGGGGCTCAGGGACACGCATGAGAAAATAGCTGTATCGTCCCTCACACACGGCTTCAGGGGGAGATGGGAAAGTTACTGGCTGTTACCGTCGCCGGTGATAAACCCGAACACTGTTCTGGCACCTTACGTGTCAGCAGACTGAGGACAGCGCGTTCCCCGAGAGCACACGTGCTGATTGCACTGTCCATGGCGTGTGCGGACGCATGTGAGGGAAGTGCTCCTTCTAGCGGAGAAATGACACCCAGTGTGCTTGTGCCGGGGTGGCCAGATGGCTCCACCTCACACCCGGCGCCTCCGACGGAAAGTTCCAGCAGAAAACAGATTCTCTGTTATACAAAGATTTTGCCCGGGTATATGCAAGGAGCTAAGCGGCCGTCCCTCAAGCAGCAGCCTCTTTCCAGTAATTTCTCACAGGTGTTCAACACTTCTAAAGCTGAGCACAGCTCAAGGGAAGCCAGTGCCCATCCTGGGACCCCGGTCCACGCATGCTTCCCCTGAGAGCAGTCCACACCTCTGGCTGCTACGTGTGTGCAGCGAACTCACCACGGGCAGGGCTCCCATTAGCTGCGCGCTCTGGCAGCAAGGTGAGAGATTAGTGGGCAGGTGGAGGTGTCACTCGGAGGAAAGCACTTGGGTCACTGGGGACTTGTTTTGGGCTTTTGTAACACTTACACCTGCAATCCACAGGCACACTCAGCACGTCCCTTTAATAGAGGACCAGGGAATCAGAGTGAAACGAGCCAACAACTGCTCAGAATTGAAATTCAGTGAAGGAAACAAATCACACACAGGTTGATGTAGTCCATTAATTATTGCAATAAATATCACGCTTTTTGTGAGACACAAAGCTTTCATGTAAGTGGGAAAGAACGGTGTACTTGTGTCTCATGCAGTGAGGTCCCTTCAGAATTCTCTGGATCATGGTTCTTACAACATTGTCTGTAAAAGATCAACTGGCAAATACGTTAGGCTTTGCAGGCTACGTGCTCTCTGCTGTGCCTACTCAGCTCTGTCGTCATCACAAGAAGCCACACAACACATAGCACATAAAATGAATGAGCAAGCCATGTTCCAATAAAACTTTATTTATTTATTTATTTATTTATTATTTTTTTAAAAAAGATTTTATTTATTTATTCGACAGAGATAGAGACAGCCAGTGAGAGAGGGAACACAAGCAGGGGGAGTGGGAGAGGAAGAAGCAGGCTCCTAGCGGAGGAGCCCGATGTGGGACTCGATCCCGGAACGCCGGGATCATGCCCTGAGCCGAAGGCAGACGCTTAACCGCTGTGCCACCCAGGCGCCCCCAATAAAACTTTATTTAAAAAGAAAACAAGAACAGGCACCAACTTAAGAGCCTGCTTTACTTACACCTTTGGTAGTTCGATACCCTTTTAGTGATCAGGCTTTTGCTTCCAAATCCTATCTATTCTCCAAATCTAGACGACTGCATTTGATCGTATGTTTTCCTAGGAGAGATCGGCGAGTTGAAGAAATGGCGGCGGACTATACCGCCAGTGATGCACACAGAGAGACGTGAGGAGCCGACAACGAAAACACAACGGCCTGTAGAACAGTATCAGGACTTACAACACTTCGAATTGGAGTCTCAGAAATAGTGAGACAAGAACGTTTGAGAAAATCGTGGTCAAAACATTTCTAAGTTTGATAAAAACCCCAAATCAATAGATCCAGAAAGCTCAATACATCCTAAGTGGAAAAAACATCACATACACTTATGCACAGACACCCCAAAGGCAGATCACGAGCCGACGGCTGAAGGCCCGTGACAAAGAGAAAATCTTAGAAGTAGCCCAACACACACACAGGTAGAAATGGAAGAAGACTTTTTTTTTTTTAAAGATTTTATTTATTCATTTGACAGAGAGAGAGACAGCCAGCGAGAGAGGGAACACAAGCAGGGGGAGTGGGAGAGGGAGAAGCAGGCTTACAGCGGAGGAGCCTGATGTGGGGCTCGATCCCATAACGCCGGGATCACGCCCTGAGCCGAAGGCAGACACTTAACGACTGAACCACCCAGGCGCCCCGGAAGAAGACTTTTAAGTCATAAGGTAATGAAATGACCAGAAGGAAAGAAAACCCCATCAACCCGGAATCTCGTGCCAGCAAAAATACCCTCTGAGAACAGACGGACCACGTGTGCTACCACCACAGACCCACCGGAATGTCCATACTCCAGACGTCTGACATGACCCGGTGTGGCAAAGACACAGGGGCCTTCACGCATTGCTGGTGGGGCTGTAAGAAGGTGTAGCCATTCTGGAAAACAGTTCAGTGGGCTCTTAAAAAGGTGAGCACCCACTCAGCCTATGATGCGGCCATAGGGTCCTGGGGGTCCAGCACGAGAAACACAAAAGCACATGTCCACAGAGACCAGCCTCTGATTGCCCGTCACGCCGTTCTTCATAACAGCCAAGATGAGAAACACCCCGTATCCACCAAGAGACTAATGAATAAACAAATTGCAGTGGTCTAGCCATGGGATACTATTTACCCACGAAGCGCATTCAACAAACTGGATGGATAGCAAAAAATATGCAACATTTAAGAAGGCAGACACAGAAGACAATATGTCGTATCATTTACATGAAATTTCTAGAAAAAGCAGGAGCATAGAGAGAGCAGATCTGGGCTCCTGGGGTCAGCTGTGGGCATCAATCAGGGCTCTTCAAGAAGCAGTCCTGCAGGGAAGGCCAAGACAGATGACAGCGTGGGCTGCAGCTTGTCTAACTGGGTGGTCACTGCACGAGGGACCCCCGCGTTCCCGCAGCAGCACTGTGTCTCCCCCACCGCAGTGCCCACATCTGAACATAGTCTTCAGGCCAAGATTAAAGCCACGGTTATTCTCCTACAAAGAAATCTCAGCCGGAAGCTGTCATCCTTTACCACCATTTCTCTAATTCTGATAGAGAGAAAATAGAGCTTTTTAGCTGACAAAGAGTTAACAAGCAGGAATGCTGATGACCTATCTTTGCTCATACTCCTTGACAGCTTTCCTATTATTTATGGGAGCCAGGGGATGGTGGCATTCTCTCAGGCCACCTGTACAACATCTGGTATCCATTTAGGGGAAGCTGGCTCATTAGGGAGCTGTAATTTATTGGACTGTTTTGGCACTGGTCAGGAAACGCTCGCTTGTCAATATTCTGGGCAGACCTGTGGTGGGCTTGTGACCCGACGGGTGCGTAAACAGCAGCAAACGCTCTTTAGAAGAAGAGCCTGCGGTTTTAAAAAGAAGCCAGGGTCAACACTGACCACACATGGATTTCTCTACGGCAGGGGCCACAGATAATGGATCTGAACTTGTATTAAATGACAATGTTTTGTTTACTATATTGTTATATTCTTACGAATCGTGACATAGCCACTAAAACCCAACCAGAGTCACAAATCTACCAAAGGGCAAAGCAAAATACAGAAAAGATGCTCAGAATCCCGCGTGCCTGCCTGCAGGGACGGATCGTACCGGAATTCACCCTCCCTACGGCTGACAGAAAGCCCACGGCAAAGGCTGCCAGGAAGGACATTCTGTCGTATGTCACAGTAGGATCACAAGAGGAATAACTAAGACTCTTACCAACAAAGGAGGGTTACGACACAGGTGACTTTCCCATCGCAATTCCAAATTGGACCCTTGTGCAGGGAAAGCACATTTTTTGCTGAGGGGATAGGGAGTGCCGTGTTCATTTCGAGATGGGTTGTTACTGACGGTAGCGTGGGCTACAAGGTAGACTGGGTTTTTCCAGCAGGATGAAACAGTGCACCGTTGGGGCCCCCAAGGAATATTTTACCTACAAAGCAGAGGTGTGTGGATTTCCTTTTTTTGTTTAAATTTATTTTGAAGATAAAAGTAAAATCTGATTGAGGTCTTTGATGATAACTTCCAACCTGTGGGAAAATATTTCCTATAATGCCGTGGAGGCATTGAGGGTGAGAGTCTTGAGGGAGGCACCAAGGAGCTGGAAATCTCCTAAAAGTTGCCTTCCTACATCTGCAAGAGGAGAAAGTGTCTAAGAAATAAGTAAGGTTCTCTGGGAATGCTGGCCGAAGGGAAGACCCTCTCTGAACAGGGGAAGGACAGAGACACAGAGGAAACATAAGCGAGAAACCATAATAAGCAAAATAATACCTTGTTTGTGTGTTTGTTTTTCAGGGTTCAGGGACTGCTCGTGGGTCCCAGGGGGAGGCAGTAGGAGGGGGAAGAATGTATTAATCTTACAACTATGTATTTTGTTTTTTCAGTGGTCAGTTTTTGTTTCATTTACTTTATTAAAAATTGGAATGGAGCACTGAATTCGAATAATTTCCTTGGGGTAAGAACAACTGGATATGAAACAAATAAAATATTGCAATTAAAAAAATAAATCTTACCGTGACTAGAGATTCATTTTTGGGAAAACATACTTGATGAAAATACCCATCCCGGGGGAAGGTACGGACTGGCGCACCCACCAGCCCTTTCCCACGTCCGGCCCGAGGGACCCGACCGTCCTGCTCGTACGTGATGCCCAAGGAGCAAAATAATGACTCATGGCACTAGCCGCCCACACAGAAATTCACTGTATAGAAACCTGGTTCAAAATACGACATTTGATATTAATTTTGTACCTCGAATTTAAGTACAAAATAAAATTTATCCTGAGCCTGAAAATATTAACTCAGGGGCAAGGTCTACATTTTAAAGGTTCAGAAAACAACAAAGGTAGGGAGGAATTACTCCTTAGTGGGAAAATGAAATGAACCGATAAAGCAGGCTCTACCTTTAGACGTTTATCCTATTAGAAACTAAAACGGAAGAGATTTTAGAACTTAAAAACACATTAATAAACCTGTTCGTTATTTGTCAACGTGAATAGCATTTAATGACATTCAAATACAATTTTCAAGCCAAGCAATGTTTCGTGACAGGAGCTGGTGTCACTTGACGTCAACAACCTGATGTTGGCTGGAAGGAGGCAGCCGGGCTCTCCCTCCTGCCCCAGTGTGAAGTCTGTGCTGCTGGGAGGTGTTGGGCCGAGTGTGCAAAGAACACCAAGTGTGTTCCAGAGATGCAGTTAGGAAAGGGGGGATTATTTCCATAAAATCAGCCTTTCCAGGAAGCTGGCTATTCTTCTTCAGCAGGTCGAGTGGTGGTGGTTTCCCGGAGGTGAGCTGTGGTGTAGACTCAGAAGCCCCAGGAGTGGAGAGGCTCCACGGTCGTACCACACGCCGTGAGTGCACCTGTTACCTCGGCGTCATGTTACAGCATCGAGCGTGGTGGTTCAGGAAACATCGGTCCGTGGGGTTATACGCGGATCTTCCAAACGTCGTCACTTTTCGTCAAACCTTCCGTTAAGAATCGTTTGTGTTGATGCCACCAGCGCTACCGGGACACTCGGGCAGGGCAGCTGGCCGGCGCATGGGGCCACGGAATCACCACGTCTGAAGTTCCAGTTTTCCCTTGGACCTCAGCGTGGACCCTGGCAAGAAGCTGTGTTCCTTGAAGGGACAGTTACCTCCTCGTTTCTGAGAACGTGCCTGCCCGATTCCCGAGTCTGAGCGCTCAGGGTTTGTCTGTCAGGCCTCCTCGTACGAAACCGCGTGTCCCCTGGAATGGAGGCAGCGGGTTTTCCCGACAAGCCCCGCAGCGGCACACGGGCCTTTCCTGGCAAATGGGTTCATATTTCCGGGTGCGCCAGACCTCGTGCTCTCCACCCCCTCTGACAAAAACAAAATTGAAAAGACGCACGTGTAAGCGCTGGGATTTGGTAAAATTCATAGTCTCACTGCTTTACCAAAGACGGGTGGTCCGAGGGCGCCGTCCGAACCTGGACCCTGCTCAGGCGTCCGCCGCCTTCCCGCTTCTGCTGCTGCAGCTGTGCCAGGACACATCGTGGCACTCAGGGCGGTGACCCAAGGCTCCCGAGATCCCCACCACCCTTGTTCTCGTGTGCTTTGAGAGCACAGACATGTATGCTCTAACACTAGAGAATGCTAGAAAATGCAAAGAACAGTCAAGCACACATTCTTGTAGATGCTGTTCTTGTGTGTCCCGACCCGTCCGGGCAGCGCCCTGCACACTCGAGACAGGACGGTCACGGGCAAAGTCCCTGCACAAGTTTGCTGGGCGGCCCCCACCAAGTGTGGCGCCGGAGGGTGTCCGCTCAAGTCCTGCGGCCGGCACCTGGGCGGGGTGGGCTCCTGCTGAGGCTGGGAGGGGAACGTGCCTCCCGCCTCCCTCCAGCTCCCGGGGCTTTGCTGGTGCCTTGACGCTCCTGGGCTTACAGACACGATTTCCCGAGCTCTGCCTCCGTGCTCACGTGGGGGGTGTGCTCCCTGTGTGCCTGTGTCCAAATTTCCCTTGTAGAAGGACCCGGTCACATTGGACTACGGTCATCCTAGTGACCTTCTCTTGGCTCATTACGTCTGCAGAGACCTTATTTCCAAATACGGTCACGTCCTAAGGTACCAGGTATCAGGACTTGAAGATACGAATTTGGGGGACACCGTTCAGGCGGTCACACACACCTCAGTGCTATTAGGGGAACTGCTTTGCTGGCTAGCAACCCCTGCAAGGGTCTCAGGTGTCCTCAAGGGTCCACTCTGCGCAGCGTGAGAAATCCTGCCATAAATATTCACCTACACTGTTCTATTAGGTTATTACAATTTCACTATTATTTATTCTCAGAGAGTTTTAAATACTAGTTTACAATTAGGTGGAGGAGGGTCGTGGGGTGGCCATCTGCCTCCTGATGACCCAGCCTGTGCAGCACTGTTCGGCGTGGTACCCGTCTTCGTACTGGTCTCGTCTGTATTGTCAGTTTGACGACTTCCTCTGTTGTCACTGGACTTTGCGGCTGCACAGGGACAGGGAGACTCATGGGTGTTTCCTTGTCGTCAGCAGCTCTACAGATCACCTCACTTGGACTTTCAGGGACGTTTTGGGTGGAGTCCCCAAGGGAGGGTAGGGGCTGTGTGTTCCCCGGATCAGTGGAAGGCACGAGGGAAGCTGAGAAGGTGCGGACGTCTGGAACGGTTCCGCAGAGGGAGACACGGATCCGAGAATCCCAGAGAATCCCAAACGGGCGGCCTGGCTGCGTCTCCACGCTTCATTTCTGGCAGCTCCTCGGGTCTCTCTCCGTCCGAACCACGCAGGTCCTTCCCCAGACACCAGCCCCTGCGTGCCCGCTCACCTCACACGCTGCACCCCACGTCCTCCTGGCGCCCGCGCTCAGGCAGCAGTCCGTCCCTTCCCCCGGACTGTCCCTCTGCGTCATCCGTGCTCGGGCACCCCGCCAGAGCTGTTCGCAGTGGCCGGCTCTGCGCACAGCTATCCCGTTGCTGCCTCCGCTCACCCGGGAAGCCAGTCGCGTGGCACCAAGCACCAGAGGACCTCAGTAGCGCGTCGCCGGATTTCACTTGGCATATTGGGGCAAGGGCAGGGGACCAAGTTCCCTTCACTGATGTCCATCAACTCCCTCAGGATCATGCACACCCAACTCCGTATACGGGCCCAACTTACGTGCTGGCAACGCTCACCAGAAAGGCCTCTGGTGCGTTTTCCTGTCTCCTGTCCCCTTTAGGGTCAGCGAAGTGGAACCTGAGGACCCTATGTGCAACTGCATTCACGCTTTTCAGAAACATGAGGCTGCCTCCGTCCTCCAGCTTCCAGCATCAGCCCCAGCCTCAGCCTCAGCCTCTAGCCTCAGCCTCCAGCTTCCAGCCTCAGCCTCCAGCTTCCAGCCTCAACCTCAGCCTCTAGCCTCAGTCTGAGCCTCAGCCTCCAGGCATTTACAGACCAGCACTGAGGGAGCTTGATGTCAGTATCCAAAGCCTTTACCCCATGTTAGCAAGCAGCCCGTTTTTACGTACGAGTTAAGCTCTGAGCTTTAAGAGGACAAATGCTATTTTATTCTAATCATTCACAAATGAGTTTAGGAAATGGAGGTAAGTCGGTCACGTTTCTGAAGTAAGGCATCTTGGCAAGAACTTTCTACAGACTTCCCCACGGGCTTACGTTTGGTTTCACATACGTGCAGTAATGAGGGTAATCGGGATAATGATCTGGCCATTTTGCTTTGGCTTTGGTTAATTGTGAATAAATGGAATTCTCGGGGGGGATTCCCTATTTTTAGATTTTCACTTAAGATGGGTTATGGTGTTCAAGCTACAATTGCAAGAATAGCTAGACTCACATTCTGTTTCTTAAGATGTCCCTGGTCAAGTTGATATTTTTATGTTCTATATAGAGATTTTGTTTTCTGGAAGCTTTCTTGGATGTGGGTTTGACGTGAGACTTCCGATTAGTATAATATGTTTCCGAAGATGCTTCTCTGATGTACACGCAGGGGGCTTACCAGTCTGCACTGTGTTGGTTTCTGTCAAGATTCGCGCCCTTAGAGCAACAGAACATTCTTAAGCACAAAGAGGCTGGTACAGGGCCCAGGTGCTCAGTGGCGAACTTCCGGCTGCCTGAGTGTGACCCAGGGCTCGGGGTAACTAGGAGCTGCGTGTTCATGGGACAACAGAGAGGAGACTGTGGGGCCGGGGGCCCATGCAATTCAGCGGAGCTGCGGCCTCTCCCCACACAGCCTCCTGGCTCCTTTCACCTCCAAGCTGGTCTCGCACACATGGTTTCTGCTTCCCACATGGACGGGCTTTATGACGGGCATTCTCTTCCTGGGTGTACCTGGTGATCCTGTTGTGTCCAGCCTTTCCGAGAAGGGTGCACAGCCGTAACCGTCACCTACTGGGCACGCGCTCTGTGCGGGGCACTGACTTGGACGCTTTCACACGTGCTTTCCAAGTCCCAAGGCCGCTCAACGAGGTTGTCATTTATTTTACTATCTAGCTTTTCTCCTTTCTCGTCAGGAGCCTGGTCTGTGGGGACGTTGATGGCTTTCCAAGGCTGCGACGTGAGTGAACCCCAGAGTGTGCTGCGATCTTGCCCAACTTCTTGGAATCCAGAACCAACACTTGATTCTGCTTTCCTTCCATCCTCTGCTTTCTTCCAAAATCGCACGCAGAATGAACGTTTTAAGAGCCGGGAACAATGGCAAGTATACCGTGGTGGACACACTTGAATATTTAGGGATGTAACTTGTCGCCTAATACAGAGTCATATCCCCATCCTATATCTAATATAATTTCCGTTAGAATTGCTGGATTTTGAATCTTATGTCCTGATAATCAGGCGAGTTTACGTCATCTTGAGCAGAAGAAAACCCCACCAAGTGCAGACTGAGCTTCAGGAGAAGAGCGTCCTCACTGCCTGCAGGCCTCGTCCCTGCAGACAACTCTGCCGTGACCCGTGGGAAGAGGACATGTGCATCCGGCTGACGTGCACAGTGGAGTCCGCGTGGCTGCCTCACCAGCGTTCGTCCACGTGGCCGCCAATATCACTCAGATGTTCTGTCTGTGCCTCTGCTTCTCCTTGAAGTCGACGAAGAGAAGGGGCCGAAGGCTCCGGAGCCTGAGACGGCTGGCCAGACACGGAGGCGGGCACCTCCACGTGGGCGTGCAGGCCGGTGCCGCCTCTCCCCGCCCGAGAAGGGGCGCAGATGGTGCTTGTGATGGACGCCCCACTGGGCCCTGCTCCACCTGTGTTCTAGTCCCTGCCCTCTGCATGGGGGACAGGCCATCGGGCCTCCTCCTTGCTGCCTGCGGCACAGTCACTGCTCTGCACGCACCAGTGCCCCAGCGGAGGGACCCCTGACGGCGGCAGGGGATCCGTTCTCCTGAGCGTCTTCTCAGGGACAGGCCTGCAGATGTGGGGGGCCTGTGTGCTGAGGGTGGGCAGCCTGCCGAGGGGCCCATGCCTCCAGCCCAGCTCGGCTGTGTCTGCGGGGAGCCCACAGTCCCTTCTGGGCCTGAGTCTGGAAATGTCCCTCCACTTCTCCTCCTGTGTGAACCCCCCCTTTCCCAGCAGAGTGACACCCCCCTCACCGATTCACCCACCAACCCAAACCAGCCTGCTCGCTCTGCCCCTGCCGCTGGTAAACCGCTACCTGAGTCAGCCTGGACCTTCTTTTTTTTTTTTTTTTTTAAGATTTTATTTATTTATTTGACAGAGAGAGACAGCCAGCGAGAAAGGGAACACAAGCAGGGGGAGTGGGAGAGGAAGAAGCAGGCTCCCAGCAGAGGAGCCTGATGCGGGGCTCGATCCCAGGACTCCAGAATCATGCCCTGAGTTGAAGGCAGACGCTTAACGACTGAGCCACCCAGGCCTCCAGCCTGGACCTTCTTGTTTGGGGTCTCTGGCCCTCCTGTAGAGCCGCTCCACTCTGGAGGGGTGTGTGTGCGGAGTGTGTGATGTGTGCGAGTGTGCACAGTGTGGGAGTGTGTGAGTGTGCATGCACTGTGTGCGTGCAAGTGTGTGTCTGGCATTTCCTTTGCTACCCTGCAGACCTTGGTGCCCTTTGGTGCGTCTGTGCTTGGCCACGCCCCCACTCCCGGCTCACGCCACGTTTCCCTGATGGTCCTGCATCTCTGCTGGCCGTCGACCTGCAGCTCACTCCTGCATAAGCTCAGCTCAAGCCTCTCTGCTGAACCCAGACTCACATTTGCAGGTGTTTGGGGACTGCTGCCTTTGGACAGGATGCAAGACTTGTAAAAGAGCAAGCCCAGAACTTTTATCCAGATTGGTGCCGTCTGCACCAACCCCCAGCTCCAAGTCTGCAGCGTCCATGACTGTGTCAGGCCTGAAATCTGGGGGCCAGGCTGGTGCTTGCCCTGCTCCAGATCTCAGCCATTCACCTGGGGCCCATCCGTCCCGCTGCTCCTGAACTGCCCTGTCACACGTGACAAGGGCTTTTCCCCTTTTACTCACATACTAAGACGTAATCTTAAAGTGCACGGGCTGAAGGGAAGCAGGAATTCCCTCTGGGGTCACCGGCACCGGCTGCTGGACCCCCACCCCCACCCAGTACACAGACCAGCCACCCACAGACTGGGAAGGCCCCGTGTGAGATGCTACCTGTGACCCTAGGTTAAGGTGAAGGCGTGTCCACAAAGGGCGGGCAGGGACATCCCGGGGCTCCCTGGGAAGAGTGCAGCAGAGGGCGACTGGCCTGGCCTCGTGGCCCCCCGGGCACTTGCTTCTCTCACGGGGAGGCAGCAGGAACCTGGAACCATCCTCCACCCCACTTTGCCTCCATGGATAATATTTCAAAAAAGTGGATGATGAAGCAGGAACGTTTATTTGCCACCACGATATGTTTATCCCAATTGAATTAATTTTGGGCTATGTGCTCTAATCTGGATTGAGAATGTGCTCCGGAATGCCAGGAGTGCTGTTAGGTTCCCACCCGTGCCTTTCTCCCTGGGGGAGCTCACCTGCGTGGGTTCCCTGAGCGGGCCTCAGAGCAGTCGTTGCTAATCTCTGAGCTGCGGGGTCCACGGGGCCCTGACTCTGTAATCGTCAGAGTTTTCTTAGGTGAACTTTCTCTTGAAGAAGAATGTGACTTTAGATATTAACCAGAATGGGAATGAATCAGTTCATCCATCACTGGGGAAGATGAATTGTTCCAGAATCCAGGATCCCATAGAGTTAAATCACATTTATCTTGTCATTGAGGAGGGATTGGATACTCCATCCCGCTGGGCTGCTCCCAGCCCTGAGACTTCACCTGCAGCTGGGGTGGAAAGAACAGAGGTAAGCATTTCATTTAGAAACCCAGAGATTCTCCATCATCATGACTGTTTCATCTCTGCGCTGCATCTGTATTTGTGATCAATATTCCCCAAGTCTTCCTTTCCTTCCCCCAAACACAGCCCTAGAATACGGTACAGAGTCTGATCTTGGCAAACTCGCATACATTTTTCTCAAGCCCATGGGACGGCGCGATGCGCTCATGCCCTGGTGGGTGGCTGGGTGGCATCCAGACACACAGGGTCTTGAGTCAGGTGACGTCGCATTGCGCTCTACGGAATGAGGCAGAGTTCGTAGTCTGTATTCTTTTACAGAGAATTTACATTTGAGTCTTCTGAGCAGAATTAGCTTAATGCGGACCAGCTGTCAGCCTTCATCTGCCGCTGATGTTCGGTCCACACTAAAGTCACTGGAAACGCTTCTACGCGGACTTTACTCCACACACATAATACAATTAATTATCCTTGTCGTGTCTTCTTCCCCGGCGATCGCAAATTACATTGCATTCAAGTTCAACTTAGTAGAAAACAATGTTAAGTTTTCCAAAGTCCATTATTCCAGCATGGAAACGCTTATGCGGCATTATTTCAAAATTTCATGATTAGCAAAAGGGATTTTCTAAAGGACGACTTGGCAGGGGTATTTCTCGTTGCTTTTCTTCATAAGAAGTTTTACCTAGTGTGATGGATAATTCACAAATAGAATCAAATCTATGTCTCTCTTCCGTCAGCATTTACACGTGAAGCACGTGAGATATGCAAATGCATTTCTCAGGACGGCAACTACTGTACCTTTTATGGGCACATGGGGACGTGGGGGTCCTTGTCATCAGGCTAGAAAGTTGAACTACTGATTTCCTGCTTGCTACCACCTACAGAGTGCACGTCTACGTATGTGTTACGTGCATATGATATATATATATAATTTGTAATTTCAGAAAGTCTTACCTAAAAATAATTTGACTGCATATCACTAGCTATTCAAAAGAGATCTATACATTGGAGGCAGTTCATGCATTCACTCGGGAAACGTCAATGCAATGCACACGCTGGCCGCACACTGAGGATACAAACCTGGAGGTGTGTGCGTTTCCACACGTCCTCCGCCCGATGCCCAAGGAAGAGCAGCTCGCCGGGAAGGGAGCCAGCGCATTCAGGGAGCTCCAGGCTCCTTCGACTCCTGTCTGGGAGAACACGGTGGTGGTCACCGTGCAAGCGCGTGGGTGGGATGGGCTGGCAGTTTGAAAACATGGACGAGGCTTAGGGCCCTTGGGCTTTCTGTAAAGGACAGGTGCGCCATTTAACTGAGTGGGAGCGAACCATCCACAAGCCGCAGAGCGTCTGCAGGAACGAGCGCCCTCGGGCCAGCCGGTGTGGCACCTGTAACAAAATGTGGCGTCACGGACCGCGGAGCAAAGGGTTTTATTCCAAAAGTGGCTGATGTCATGACGAATGACAGATATGCGGACAAGCTCTGCCTGTTTCATTGTGTGTATCAAGGAGCTTGTCCCCAGAGCAGGAGACCCCCCGGGGCCTCGTGATCCACCAGAACCTGTGGCCCCAGGGCCACCTGCGGTTTGTGCCCTTGACTGGGTGCTCACGGGGCTGCTGCCCTGCCCTGCTGGTGGGCGGATGGCTCAGGGCCAGGCCCCAGAGCGGCCTTGATGCGTCAGGCCAGGTGCCAACCGGAGCCCAGAATCCAGCTCTGCGGGATTTCAGAAATTGAGCCCTTGACCTCCACACCTGACCTCTCCCTGTTTCATTGAATTGTGTCTTCATATATTTTTTGGAAACAAGTGGTCAGAGCATTTCTGCAGCAATGATTGGGCAGCGCACGTGGCAGAGGGACACCATGAAGGGCCAGAACAGGAGAGTTCTGACAGAGCTCCGCGCTTCTGTGCGGGACGTCTCTCCTCTCTGCAGCTTCATCGCGAAGCTGGCAAGCTCACGGCCCTGGATGCTTGGACCCACATCATGAGAAGCACTCTTAGGATGGGGAGAGATATTATTCAACAGGCAAGGCCGCAGGAAAGAAGGTGTACATACGTGTCCATCCAGCACGTTTGTATGTACGACAGTAAGACCACAAATACGGACGGACAGCTGTGAATAGGACGTCGGAATAGATGCTCCTTTATTTGAATCTTTCCAGTCCGCGTCTTGTTTCGGTACCGAAGCCACGTGCACGTGGGTCGCTGTTCTCCCGAGAAGCAGCCACACCTGACGGTGAGTGGTGCAAACACGGGGTGGAGGAACGGGGGTTGTTAACCCCTGACCGTCACCAGTCTCCCCAGAAATGGCAAGGGAAGTGCCTAGTACCTGAGCTCACCTGTCTGCACTCGCTCACAAGCTTCCGGTCCCCAGGCGTGCTGGCCCAGCAGGAAACGGAGGCAGTAATAAATGTCCGGCCTCCACACACCACAGGGCAAAACAATCAGGACGAGCTCCTTCTCAGGCAACATTCTCACTACTTGTATTTACTTCTAATATTCAGAACCTCTTTCATGTGAGCTTATCCACCCTGAGGATCAGCCGTGTGAAGAAAGTTCACATGGTAATTTAAACAATTGTTCGGAGGCTGAGTATGGACAACTATGAGAACGAGCGATGCCAGGGGCTGCAGTCACAGGGGACCCAACAATTTCTAAGGCTTTACCCTCAGGTGCCCCAGCAGCTTCTTAAGGCAAAGAAACAAGAAAACCCTCGTGTTTCTGGCAGGAGGAAGTAAAAACCACCATTCTGAGGTACACTGTTATGGGCTGAATTGTGTCCCAACCCCCCAGATTTATATGCTGGAGTCCTAATCTCCAGGACCTCAGAATGTGACTGTATTTGAGGATAGGGTCTTTGCAGAGCTGATCAAGGTAAGATGAGGTCATCAAGGTGGGTCCTGATGAAATCTGATCAGCGTCCTTATAAGAAGACGAGATGAGGACACAGACACACATGGGGTACAGGTCATGGGAGAACGCAAGGTGAAGATGCCCTCCTTCTACATGCCCAGGAGGGGTCTCCTGCCCACATCTGGGTATTGGACTTTCAGCTTCCAAAACTGGGACAGAATCAATGTCTGTTGTTTGAACTGCACAGTCTGTGGTGTTTGTCACCATAGCCCGAGGACACTAATACATAGATCCAGAGTTTTCTACGTAAAAAAAGTAACTCTCAAGGACAAAGACTTAGCAGAGATGTACCCAACTTGGGGGAAGGAAATTACCCAGCATCAGCCCCTCTCACCTTCCAGTCTTATTGAAGGGGGTAGAGAAAAAGCTAAGAGACACTTGGGAAGGTTACAGTGTGGGGACATGTCCACAGAGTGGAAGAGATAGTGTCATCAGATTATAGATGAGTACATCAGCACCATGCTGGTGAGTCCAGTAAGTAGCAGTGGTTACAATATGCAGAGTGTGTCTGAGAGTTCTTAGAGACGCCAAGACCAGTGGGTCCACAACAAGGACCCTGGGGACACTGGGGCCTCAGGCACCACAGCCAAAGCAAGTGCTAAACACAGCCCAGCACCTCATGGTATTAACATAAAATCACACCGAAGGCCTATTTGCCTCAGTTCCCATGACCTAATACATCATGTCCAGCTTTCAGCAAAACAATTAAGACATGATAAATGGCAGGAAAAAATGCAGCATGAAGAGACAAAGCCAGCATCAGAACCAGATTTAGCTATGACACAGATTCTGGAATGATCAAACAGTGAATTTTAAATAACCGATTGGTAGGTGAAGGATGCTGATGAAAAACCAGGCAGGAACAGGCGATGTCAGCAGGGGGATGGGAGCTCTAAGAATGCATCATAACAAAAGCTCAAAATCAAAAAACACTAATGGCAACGAAGGATGCCTTTGAAGGGCTTATTAGTGGATAGAGCATGGCCTAGAAAAGAATCATGGAACTTGAAGATATGCCAGTAAAACATCCCACACTGAAAAACAGAGAAAAAAAGAAGGAAGAAGAAGAAAAAAAAATGATTATCCAAGCACTGTAGCAGAATTATTAAAGTGTGTTGCACCCATAATGGGGATAACAGAAGGAGAGAGTAGAGCAGAATATTTGAAGTAATAATAGCTAAGAATTTTCCAAGTTTAATGACAGACACCAGACCACAAATCCGGGAAATTCAAAAAACACCAAGAAGAATAAATACCAAAAAACCCACACATTGACATACCAGTCTTTAAAGTGCAGAAAGCCAAAGATGAAGAGAAAATGCTGAGCGAGCAAAAGAAAACACGACCTTACATATAAAGGAGCAAGCCTGGATGGATGGGAATCACATTGGGCTCCTCATCAGATCCATGCAAGAAGAGAATGGAGTGAAATGTTGAAGAAATATTTTTCTTTAAAATGTTAAAAGACAAAAAACACACCAACCAAGAATTCAATACCTAGTGAATTATTCATTAAAAATGAAGGAGAAATCAAGACTTTTCCAGAGGAACAGAACTTGAGGGAGTTCATTGCCAGTGTAGCCATGCTGAAAGAAATGCTAAAACAATTCTCCAGAAGGAAAATGCTAGAGCTCAGAAACTCAGATCTACATGAAGAAAGGAAGAGCATTAGAAATGGAGTGAGTGAAGGTAAAGTGAAATGCCTCATTTTCCTTATCTAATAGCTATTTGTTCACAGTAATTATGTGACCTCTTTGCTGGGAGATTATGGCGTATCAGTTAGCAAAATGAGTGACAGCAATGTTATCAGGGGTGGGAGCGAGGCATAGGGAATTCTCTGTTAATACCCATGCCATGGTGCATGATATTTGAAAGTGGACTCCAATCAGCTGTATATGTATATTGCACAGTTTAGGATGAGCACAAAGATTTTCTTAAAAAGAAGTATAATTGATATGCTAAGATAGGAGAGAAAACAAAATCATATAAACTATTCAGTTAAAACCAGGGAAGGTGGGGCACCTGGGTGGTTCAACCAGTTAAGTGTCTGCCTTCAGCTCAGGTCATGATCCTGGGGTCCTGGGATCAAGCCCGCATCAGGCTCCCTGCTCAGCAGGAAAGTCTGCTTCTGCCTTTCTGTCTGCCCCTTAGCCCCGCTCATCCTCGCTCTCTCTCTCCCGCTCATTCTCTCTCTCTATCAAACAAATAAAAAAATCTTTAAAAAAAAGGCAAGGAAGGCAGAAAAAAGTAAGAAAAAAAAAGAAGTATAATGAATGGAGAACAGTTATAAATATGGTAGATATTGAATCCAATTGTATCGATAATCATTTTAAACACCAATACTCTAAATTCACCAATCGAAAGACAGAGGCTGTCAGAATGAATAATATTAGTAACTATAATAGTAATAAGCCCAACTACATGTTGCCTGCATGAAACCTGCTTTCAAGGTGCAGACACAGATGAACCACAGTCTGGGGTAGGGAGGCAGATGCCACGTACAGCTGGCTTCGAGGAGCTGCTGCAGAGGCACCGATGTCAGAACTGGTAAGGAGAGCATCATGTCATAATACAGTAAGGGGAGCGAGAGGGTATGATTCCTCAGGGGCTCCGCTGGATTCTACAGTCGTCAGTACCCAGTAAAGTTATGCTGGAAACTGGGCAATTCAAGGAAATATGTTTTCATTAGAAATCCAAAGGGAAATACTGAACAGAAGGCCTAATTCCAATTTCTTTTGTATAGCCATTTGGAACAGAAGGTCTTGCTGCCTTTCAGCCTGCTTACCAACAGACAGAAAGTACTCTTTCTTCCTCCGCAGACCGACGAGGCATGGCCCTGCTGTCGCATTCCAGGACCTCTCAGGGTCAGGCACACCAGACAGCTGGTCAACCCAAGTGGAGCCGTCTGCGCAGGTGAGCTGAAGGCAATGGTGATCCGAGAAGTCGAATGGCAGCGTTCTCCTTAGCCTCTGCAAGTCCTCCTCATTGCCGTGTGTCCACCCCCATTATCCCTTCCACAAACTCTTCGCTGCTGCATTGAGTAAGGCTTCGTCTTCTCTTTCTGAGAAAAGTCACCCAGCTGCATGGAAACCCTTGAAGATTATGCCTCATCCTGAATTTCCTCCTGATAGATCCAAATGCCTATTTTTGAGAGCTTCGAAGCAAAATCTCTTCCATAGCAACTTAAGTAGAAGTGACCCACTTTTAAGTCATTATGCTTTGATCTTGGAAGCTCCCCAGGTGCTCAGCCCTGCTCAGCCTCTTGTTGGGCGTGGAAGGCTCTGGCAGCACTTTGCGTCTCTCAGAATCAACCGAATCAGTGAGGTCATAAGAGACTGACCCCTCCAGGTGTACGCCGTCTGAAAGAGAACCTTTTACAGGTAGGTGGGGGGTTGAGTTGCTGGTCCTTGGCTAAGGAGAACGTGTTCCAACAACTGTAGCATGGCCTCACTCTGGGCTCGCTTTCTTATTATAAGATACTTGCCATGATCTGTGAACTATGCTGACCCTATGAAGTGTCATTGCCAAAGGCTCTGCAGTGGTGAAAATAAGGCACAGGCTGGACACTCAGACCAGGAACCGCTAGAGGGTGAAGAGCAGGGCCCGTGTTTGTCTGCAGTGAGCAGAGCACTTCTCAGAGAGGGCAAGTGGCCACAAGCCGAAACCACCGTGGACTAAAGGAGAAGTCAGCAGCTACAACTGGGGAGGAGACACTGACCTCCGCACCATGTCGCAAGCATGTCGTACGGCAAAAAACTGAATGCAACACTGAGGCCGCATTTCTCTTTCAGAAAGGGGTTTATTGCCGGGATACCATGAAAAGGAATATTATATCTCATCAAGTCATGTTTTATTGAGGTTCTGTGGACAATCCTACAGACCCCTGAAGAGGAAGTAAAGAACAGTGGAAGCTAATTCTCTGCTTTTAGTAACTGTTGGGACTCTCCAGGTGTCGTTCAGACGCCTATTTCTCGGACAGAAAATACAGGTTTAAGTACTGACCAAGGTGACAACTATCCCAGATTTGCCTCCAGGACATGGAATAACCACTTCATGATAAATATCTGACTTTTTTTTATTATCGAGAAGAATTGATAGAACAAGAGGAAGATGGGGAAGGGAGAGAGAAGGAGAGGGAGAGATCAAGAATGGACCTGCCCTGGCTCCCTTCCACAGTTCCCAGTGAGGACCTCACATGCTCACTTCATACCCCTGAACCGTGGAGGCGTTTTGCTCGGCCGTACCTTGCCTGTAGTGGGATTCCTTGCTCTCATTTCACAGCATTAACACATTACTAGACAATCACTCAGTGACAATTTCGCAAGTATGACAGACCCTTGAACGATGTTGGAGTTAGGGACGCCAAACCAGCACACAATCAAAACCACACGTGTAACTTTTGACTCCCCCAAACCTTAACACTAACAGTGACTGTTGACTGGGAGCCTTGCCGTTCACAGGAACAGTTGATTAATGCGTAATATGTATTATATACTGTATATGTACTCCTGCAATAAAGTAAGCTAGAGAAGAGAAAAATGTTATTAAAAGTCGTAAGGAGGAGACGATACCTTTACAGGACTGTGCTGTACGTATCAAAAACAGAATATAAGTGGACCTGTGCGTTTGAAACCATACTGCTCAAGGGTCGGCTACACTATTTTCCCGACATACGTTATTAAAAATGCTTTAAAAAGACAAAAATGAAAAAGACACATCTTCCTTAAAGTATCTATTTTAATTCACTGTAATAAAACAACACATACGTGTCAGAGATGGTCTAAGACGGGGATTGTTGCAAAATCTATGACAACAGAAATTTTAGAAACCACTGAAAAATTTTAGAGACTGATATGAGCAGTTTTTAAAAGAACCATTCAAACTGCATCTAAACAGAGTAAATTTTACCGTGATAGTTTACAAATGTCAATGGCAACATTCCTAAGTACAAAGTTCAATTTATAATAAATGGAAATTTTAAGAAATGTTCCAATTTGCTGCCTGGCGCTGGCATCTGTCAGTCATTAATGGTTGGGGCGAGCAGTGGCACCAAAGCACATATTTTTGGTGACCTGCGGATCCAGGAGCTAGATATATTTAGATGTGATAGAAACTTTTGGCGCGTTAGCAGAAGAAAGCCATACTAAATCCAGCACTGAAATTAAATTTAACCAAACGCTCTACCCCAGCATCTGTTTCCTATTCGGTTCAGCACATCAGACTGGGTCCTAAAGTTCTCAAACTGAGCCAGACCCTCTGACTCATCATTTACAGGACGGTCTAACATAACGTGCTCGTGCGGCCGCGTAGGCTTGCCTGCCGGACTCACTTCTCCCCGGTTTCTGCGGCTCTTCGAAGCCGAGCACTGGGGCACCGAGGGTCAGCAGTCCGTGTCCACTCAGTGATGGCAGGAGGCCGGGGTGCCCCGCGCGCCCCCAGCCCACACCAGCTTCCCTTCTCTGCCCCACCCTCTCAGGAGGGCGGCTGAAATTGTCTCAATTGTACTGAAATCTCTGTGTCCTCAGCTCGTGGAAGTCCCACGGACCCTGTTCTCCAGCCTGGCCCCGGGGCCCCTTCAGCACAGACAAGCTGGAGCTGTCGGTGTCGGGCCTCTGAGGCGCTCGAGCACAGGGATTAATCATTCTGTGCCTTGGTTTCCCTTTCTGGAATGCGACCCACAGCACAGACATGCAGCTTTGGTGAGGGCTGGTGGACAGGTACACGTGAGCACTTAGTTCAAGGTCTAGCACTGAAACTGTTGGCTTCCGTCAAAATTATCATTTAAGGAGAAGAGTGTGGTGAGCACAGGGTGCCTCCTAGAAGCTCACCTCTGACCTTTGGAGTTCCTGAAAATTGTGCTGTTCTCTCAAGTCCCACCGCCCCTGCATTCAGGACTAAGCCTCCAGGACTTGTTGACGGGTCCTCACGGTTGTTTGTGGGGCCCACTTTCGCCTTTCCAGCTCTGCTTGTGTGAGCTTGCTCCCTCCTTGAGAGCAGGAGGACCAAAGCCTTCTGTTCGCTGACATCCCAGGCACCACCCGCCACAGCGATGGGCAGCCCGCGGGGGCCGGACAGGTGTAGCTCACGGACCCTCTATACGGGGGCACTGGCGAGTTGCACAACGAGGGCTTGGGCAGCGGGGGGACGGACCCGGGGGCAGGAGCTTCGGGCCGTGACTTCAGTGCCGAGGATCCTGAGCTGTCTGCGCAAGGGCTTGCCGATCTCTATCACCAATTACACACCCGCTCGTGTCCGCGGCAATTCCCCTGACGGTGTCTTCATCGCGGTCGTGCACGCAGCGAGGCTCTGTGCTCAGAATTGGTGTGATAAGGAAGACATGAACAGTCAGATGCAGACATATAATTAAGGTAAGACTAAGACACATTAGCAATATGTGCATAGTCCTTTGAGACCAGAGAAGCCAGCAATTCAACGGGAGTGTCAGGGACTCCTTACGTGCATTGTGACTGGGAGCTCCCTGGCGGGAGAGCCACTCTGCACGGACGAGGGACCTCCAGGGCCTCCTTGCCTGGCGGGCAGGCAGCTGTCTGATGTGAGCTCCTTGAGGAGAGGAGAGGGGAGGCCTGTGGTTCCAGAGCTGGTGGGGGCTTCTGTGGACTCTCACGACCCTGGAGGGAGTTCAGCCTCTGTTCTCCAGGGAGAAGGAGCCAGAGACGTTGAAACAGGAGAGACGTGAGCAGATTCGAGTGTTCATGGAGAAAACCCTGGGGGTGAGGTGGAGCGTGGTGGGGTGGGCAGGGACTCGCCTGTTGTCTGGGGCCCGCGGCGTTCAGGGGGCTGGGTGGGAGTGTGAAGGCACCTGTCAGTGAGCAGGACAAGTCCCCAGTTTAGGCATCCCCGGTTCCCACACAGCCAGCAATGAAGAGAAACTTTGCACCCCCCAGTATCCCTTCTGGGCCTGCGGCACGTGTCCTAGGCAGGATGGTGGCCCAAATCCATAGTTACTGAGCACAGACAAGGGAGAGGTGCAAGTTACAGAGAATGGGGCTGATGGGAGCCCGTAATAATGATATACTGGGGGATCGTGAAGAATTCTAGAACAGTAAAGCCAGGTATCCAATAAGAAATGTATTGTTCCATGGATAGCAAACAAAAACTTCAGTTTTAATTGTAAAAAATATACACCATGTTGTAACAATCCCGTACTTCACGTAAACATGCAGAAGGAAACCTTCCTTGGAGACAAGAGCTTTCTACCCAAGACGGAAGGAAGCCGAGGAGCCATTGGAAAGGAATATATATTTATATCCATCTCTCAGAAGAATTCGTTGTTTTCCAAAACGTGCCGTGTACTCGTTATAAGCTCTGCATTCTGAGTTCAGCGTGACGCGGGGGCCAAGGGGAAGGTGGCATATTCCTCATGACCCACTAACTTCTCCTCATCCCACCCCGTGCCTACTCTCTTCTTCGTGTGACCTGTTCTGACCGAGGCCAGTTCACGGACGGGGAGCACAGGCAACGGAGGGCGCGGGGCTCCGTGGACGGAGCCCTAGGACCAAGACAGACCCCTGGCTGAGCACCTGGACGGAATGACCCGGAGTACCTGGCACCGTGCAGGCAGCACCACGTCCCTCCCGGCCCCCACCCAAAATACCTTATATGGGGGAGGCGATGTCGGATGGGGCTGACACTGGAGGCCTCACCCTCCTAGATCTTACGGGCGTACGGGCCAATGCGTGCACTGGATGTTTTCACGGGTTTGCCCCGGTGCCCAACCTTCAAACTTGAAACCCTTGGAAGCACATGTGCTTCGTCCAGTACATACCTACTGACTTCCAATACGTTTCCAGCGAAGTTTCCAGGAAGGACAACGTCTTTCACACACCGGGTAGCGGCGGACGCCCTGTTGTTGCCCGGCTCGGAGGTCACTGGCCCGGTTCCTCATTTGGCGGGTGGACGCTTAGGCCAGACCCATGCGCATCAGTCCCCTGGGATCTGAAACGTTCACGTTGCTCGACAGCGGGTCAGCCCATCCTCAGTCAGCTCGCACACATTCAGACGTGATCGCAGCCGCCATCCTCCCTGCCCCCGCCGCCAGGGTCCCCGCTGTGGATGTGCCCATCGGCCACGTGTGTTTACGGGACGTGCAGCGTGAGCTCCCCCAGGTGCAGGTGGTGGAGACCGCTGTCTCTCTGCCCTCATCCGTGTCATCTCTGCCGTCTGTCCCTTTGCGTCTGTGCTGTGTTTGGTTTGGGCGTGGTGGGGTATTCACACGGCTCACCGATGCTTCTGCGGACAGTTCGATTACAGCCCGTCTCCTCAGCCTGGCAACAACCTCCAGAATATTCACTGATGTGTTGCCCTCCACCTGCCCCATGACCCGAAGGGGAGGGCAGAGGCCAGTCCCAACATGGAAGTGTCCTTGGGGCCTGGGGCTGGCGAGGTGGGCAGTGGAGGAGGAGTCAGGCTTTGAGGGAGTGGCCCAAAGCCATTCTGCAGGAAATGTTTGCATTTCTCATGTCCATAAATTATTAGCAGGTTTCATCCTGGCCTGGACGAAACAGAAGTCCTCTTGTATCCAGAACATTCTGTTAAGAATGTAATGATAAACACATGACATATACATAGATTATATATATATATATAAATGTTTATGGTACTCGTGCAAGATAGAATTTATCAAAATCCCAATGTCAGCAAGGCACACATATGGAATGGAATTACATACGATGAGTGTTTCTGATGTGAAGTCACATGTTTACGGCCAGCAATTAATAACAATAAAAATAGATTTCCTGCATTTATGGAAATTGACTTTTCTTTCTGTTCTCTTTATAGGAAACATTAAATTAGGAATTGTCATTGGCACATGGAAAGATGGTAAAATAGTATGCGGAAAATTGGGGGAAATTTGGTGTGTATTAGGTAGTTATTCAATAAAAATAATATATTATGGTTGTATGGGTCTTATTATGTTTGGAGTATTTGTCAGATTTTTTTAAATGCATAATTTGTTGAGGTTTCTTTTCACATTATGAGTAAATGTTCACTTTATAACAAATTTTCTGTTTGTGCTTTGGTGTTACTTTTGTTAGAGAGCTCCCTGAATCATCTCAGTGTGGGCACCTGCTTCCCCCCGAATGTACCCCTCTACCTGAAAAGCTGTGTCCACAGACACGGAGCTCTGGTTACTGGTCATTTGCTTTATAGTAGAATTACGTGGGTCACTAATAGCCCTGAGGCCTGTGAATGCATTTCGTGGTCAGTGGAAGCATATAAAGGAATTACCAAGAGAAGATGCGGGGGAATCATCCCACATTTCTCCGTCTCTTTCAAAAGGAGGCTGGGGTGGCATCCTGGCGCTTTAGTTCTCGGTTCACGTGACTGCAGGCTCCCACCAAGGAAGCCTCAAAACTCACTCGAAGCCATGGCTTCATCCTGCAGAGTCTGCTGAAGGAATTTTGAAGGGACAAATGAAATACTGTCTTGTTGTTTGTGCCCATGCGTGTTCTCCACTCCCCCATCCCGAGCCCCCTCCTCTCTGCCCGAGGGTGCGGCCTGCGAGCCCTCCTGGGACCACCCAAGGGGGCACAAGCCACCCGAAGCTCCTGAGGGAGGGAGCCCTGGTCTCAGGATCAGGTCTTGGGGCGGCTGCCGGGCTGTGGTCGGTCTCTGCACTGGAGGCCAATCTCAGCCTCGCCCCAGGCGCCGAGTCCTGCAGCCAAGCCTCCCTGCCCAGATGACCCTGGAGAGCACAGGCGCCGGAGCTCAGGCTTAAAGTTGGAAGATCTGGACTTACTCTATTTTCTTGGCTTGCAGGGATCTGGGAGGGTAACGGACTCTTTTTGAATTGTGTGTTAAATTTTTAAATAAATGGGAAAGCTCCACCTTTTCATATGATCATGAAAGTCAGGAGAGAGGAGGGAAGGGAGCCCCTGGTCAGCCAGCACCGCCGGCTTCCAGCTCCCCCGGGTCCCACACCCTCAGGACAGCGCGGTTTCCCGGGGAACGAAGTGGTCGCCCGACACAGCTGGCGACCGCGGGAGCTGGCGCATAAGGAGCCTGGTGGCCGCCACACAGGTGGTGAGTCTGAGCCGACGTGTGTCTCTGGCCTGAACATTTTCTCCAGCGGCTCTGCTGTTCCTGAGCCCGGCCCGTGTGCATTATTTCTGGATCCCGGGCTCCAGGGTTGGGTTCATGAGTCATCGGTGGTGAGGGCCAAGGACCCGCGCCTCTGTCTTCAGGTGACAGGGTGGCCCCCCGCCCACCCCCGCCAGTAACAAAGAGCCCACTGATCCCGCCGTGCAGAGAGCTCTCGGCTGGCGGGTCTGCGGCCCTGCCCTTTATTTTATGAAACAGAGATTCCCGATGCTGTATTTACGGCATGTCTGGGGGCCGTGGGACGTGTTGCGTTTATTCATTCCCAGCCGTAATACCTAGAACAACGATGCTGTTGATTCCACGGCTAGATTTATCACTTGGGGAGGTGTGGAGAGAGGGCTGACTGCAAACAGAGACATGCATTCTGGAAACTATTATTTATGGGCTGCTCAGGAACTGACCCCAAGACACGGCTGTGCTGTTTCCAGTAAGTGGACACGGCGACCAAGGGGGGCCTCCCCAGGTGGTGGCCGCCAGGGGCTGTGGTCGGGAGGGAGGCCCCGGTGCCGTGGCCAGCCCTTCCATCCCGCCTGCGCCCGCGGAGCCCGCAGAGCCAGAGCTGCTCTGTCATTAGCCTCGCCTCACGGCCCAGCGAGGGCTCCTACGTAACCTCCAGACTTTATTAGTAAGAGCTGTTTCTGTTTTTCTGTATCTAATGAGAGGTCATCTTAGGCGGCCGGTCAGCAGAGCGCCGTGGAAGCAGGTTGTGGCGGGAGGGACGTCCAGCCGGCCCCGTGTCACAGGACACAGAGCCGATAAATCCTTGTCGGAGTGTGGAGCTCTGCCAACTCCGTGGTTCATTTCTCTCCCTTTCTTTTTCCATTTCAAAAAGGAAATTTAAAATGCATGACACACTAGCAGTTGTTTGTAAGAAAATAAAATTTCAGGAAGCACTAAAAATAAGGCTGGGATGTGCTTCTACACGCCTTTTCCTGATCTTTTCCTTTAATGAAGGGGAACCTCTTTATGGGCTCATCGGCAGGTTGAACTGCACCGAAAAGGAGACAGAGTGAGTGCTGGAAAGGTCTGTAGAATTGGTTAATATTTAAAAGGTGATTCATGTCCAAATTCAACTTTTACATAATCAAATGAGGTCAGTACCTGTCGGTAAGAGTAATCACAGGAAAGGCTTGGCTGTGCGGTGAGCCAGCCCAGCCCTGGGAGGGAACAAATAACAATTTTGGGCTCTGCTCACAAGGTTGATGCAAAACTCTTCAAAATAAAGTTTGGAAGCCCAAGTGCTTATGGTCTTTCTGTCTGATTTTGTCTGGTTACTTGTCTGTGGCTTTTGTTACATTTCTTCCGGAAGAAAATCCAGAAGCTTGTGTTCACACCCTCCTTCCCACGTCTTTTCTTGTCCTTCGAATGGTGCCCAGACATGGACATCAAGAGATGAGGGTCTCCAGCATGGTGGACAACCCCCTTCAGGGGCCGACGCCCCACTGGGGCCTCTGCGTTCTGGGGTCAGGAGGGCCTGGGGTGCCCTGAGGTGTCCGCCGTGTCGCCCACCAGGGCAAGCCGGGAAACACGCGCCAACAGACTGCCAGTCTTGTGGGGGCTCCTTGTCCGCGTTTGCTTTTCGTCTTTCTCTCCAGGTGGGCCGTGTGCCAAGGAAATGCTTGGACCTCAGATTCAAGGTCATGCAGGTGACCTTGCATCCTCATCCGTTGGAGCCAGAGGGGCCAATTCTGAAAGAATGAGTGCTGGTTTCACTTTCTACTCTACAATCCTTTTTGAGGGAAGGATGACAGTAAACAGGGAGCAAACTAGGTCCCAGTTGAGGCAGAAACACATCCCACCCTCTCTGGCCTCTGCCTCGGCGAGCCATGCCGCTCACCAGCCTGTCTGTCTCCCTACGGAGCACCTCTCCCTGCATCTCACCCCAAATATTTAAAAATCTGCCCACGTACCACACTGGATTTTGTTTCTGTAAAAACTGTAGGAGGTTTTAAAGGGATTTAAACAGCATCGGTGTGATGTCTCACTCCCTTCACGGTTTCCTGTGATGTGTTGATGATCTTCAGGACTGTCTGCGAATCACTGCCGAGTAAGAACGTCTGACCCACGACGTGTCTTGGGCAGTTTGTCAAATACACGAAGTGGGACATTTTGGGCGGCTGACTGCACCTGGACTAATCTAAACCCTGCAACAGCTTGCCCTGTTTTGGAGACAATAAAGTTGTTTTTAAACCTCAAACATTTTAACGGACTCCTGAAAAACTTGTGGAGCAAAGGAATTGTGCCTACAATAATCGTCTGGGGGACAATCTTACTTGTTTATTCCTCCTTGTTCTGTGGGAGGCCTAATAAAGGCCCCAAAGACGTCCACATCTTAAACCACCGTGGAACTGTGACTATGCGGTCACCTCTGTGGCAGAAGAGACTTTGCAAGGGGATTGGGATTAGGGTTCTGAGTGGGGAACCTCCCCACAAGATGGGGAGATGGTCCTGGGTTATCCAGGTGGGCCCGTGTAATTGTAGGGGTCTTATAGGAGAGATGCAAGAGGGTCGGAGCTAGGAAAAAGAGGACCAGAGTTTGGAGGGGCTTGAAGACGGAGGGAGGGGAGGCTGTGGCCGAGGCATTCAGGCACCTCTAGAAGCTGGAAGGGCAAGAAACACATTCCACCCGGAGGCTCTGAAAGGAATGTGACTGCTGACACCTTGATTGCAGACCTTCGGCCTCCAGAACCCGAAGAGAGGAACCGTGAGTTGTTTAAGTTCACTAGTTTGCAGGCATTTGTGAAAGACGCAAGAGGAAGCTAGCACAGCCTCCAGTGACTTCCTCTGACGGCTGCTCCTTACACCTCCCCTCAGGCCTCCAGCCACCTGCCCTCATTTTGGGGGTCTCTGCCAGTCTCTATGAGGGGTCGCGACCCTGGACAGGGAACTTCCTCTGCACCTGCCTCTTTCGCTTCGTCCCCAAAGTGGGTGGGGACGGTGTAGGTCTCCAGCACTGAGAGGACAGGGAAGAATCTGTGGACAGGGCGGGGGGGCAGGTCAGGACAAACGGCGGGAGACGGCAGGGAGGTGGGGGAATCCACCTGCTGGGCAGGAAGGTGCAGGGAGGGCGATGCGTCCGGGATGCAGGATTCAAACGTACATAATATCAGGAAACCTTGAATGGATTGTAAAGTACTACCGGATTTTTTTTAAAAAGAAGCTAAAGTCAACACGGGTTTTAGCTGTGGAAAATTAATACTGATTAAAACTAACCATGTGACTTTCTCTAACGTGCGTGCGCAAGGCGTTTCACTTTCAGATATTTGGTTCCAAATTTAACTACAAACATAAAGTCTAGAAATATGTATTCTATGTTCATGCTTAAAAAAACGAAAGGTTTTCTTTTTTCATTTCCAAAAAAGGACACATGGTCCAAATAGAATGTTTGAAAGTAATTTCTATGTTTTGAATATTTTTAAAATAATTCTGTATATTTCAGATTCTACGTTAGAAGAAGGCATCAGATATGTTGAGAACATGGTGATAAATGGGATCTAACTGAGACTTTCTAGTGTGAATTCTGAGCTCCCGAGCAGCGCAGTGGTCTTCTCTTGTCTGAAAGCACCAGATGGGGCTCTGAAGAGGGTGGTCCATGGTATTTTCTTTGAAGATTTTATGTATTTGCGGGAGAGATAGCAAGAGAGAGCACGGGCAGGAGTAACAGCAGAGGCAGAGGGAGAAGTCGGTCCCCACTGAGCTGGGAGTCCGACCTGGGGTTGATGGGATCATGACCCGAGCTCAACCCACTGAGCCACCCAGGCGCCCCCGCCACCAGTGTTTTTAATCCGCAGATGCTGTTCTCTCCCTCAGGGCCACGAAAACCATCTCGGACACGCGGGTACATTTCATGAGGCACCGTCTGCCAATGTTTGGTAAGCACCTCCCGTAGGGTTACATCGCACCGTCGTGCTCAAGCAGGGTTTTGGTTTATAAAGAAACACAAGCCGGTCCATGGCCTGCGGCGAGCTGACCAGGTACTCTGGGAAAAGCAAGTTCACACGCCAGGTGGACAAGGAAGACAGAGCGTGAGGAAGGGTGCCCCGGGGCCCTGAAACGTCCATCCCAGAGCCCTGGACGAGCAGAGGCTGAGAGGCCACAGCCTGGGAAGTCTTGCAAACCAACAGGACTCGGGCCGGAGGCTCGGAGCCTTCACCACAGCGGAGAGGAGACTGTGGAATCGGTGTCCTCAGCGCAAGGGCCCAACCTGGCAGCACTGGAGAAAGGGACGCCGAGGCCAGCAGAAGTGCCCAATGTAGTTTTTTTTTTTTTTAAAGATTTTATTTATTTATTCAACAGAGATAGAGACAGCCAGCGAGAGAGGGAACACAAGCAGGGGGAGTGGGAGAGGAAGAAGCAGGCTCATAGCGGAGGAGCCTGATGTGGGGTTCGATCCCATAACGCCGGGATCACGCCCTGAGCCGAAGGCAGACACTTAACCGCTGTGCCACCCAGGCACCCCGCCCAATGTAATTTTATTTATTTATTTTTTATTTATTTATTTTTTAAAGATTTTATTTATTTATTCGACAGAGATAGAGACAGCCAGTGAGAGAGGGAACACAAGCAGGGGGAGTGGGAGAGGAAGAAGCAGGCTCATAGCGGAGGAGCCTGATGTGGGGTTCGATCCCATAACGCCGGGATCACGCCCTGAGCCGAAGGCAGACACTTAAC